>NW_026068055.1:3964192-3966406 GCF_014885135.2 Alexandromys fortis
ACAAGACCTAAGCTAGTTAGAATAGGATATTTGTACTTATTGTATATAATTTCTTAGTAGGTTTAGAACTCTCTTACTTAAACAAAAGGGGGAGGTGTTGCGGGATGTCCTTCCGCTCCTCCAATCAATAGCTGCTGAGATACCAGCCCATTGGGGTGTAGTCTCTCTCCCTTTAAAAAAGCGGCTACTTCCCTCTGCTCTCTCTCTTCACTTCCTGCTCCGCTGGCGACTAGACTCCCTTCCTGGATGAGCAGAGGGCTGTTGTCTGGGACACTGATCTGTAAATTTTTCCCCTTTAAATAAATACCACCCTATTAATCATAATTCCAAACTGGTGTGGCATTGTTCATGACCTACGCCTTCACCTTCATATTTCATATCTGAAATTAAAACAAACTTTTCAATTAACTAAAATAACCTGCATTTTCACCTGCTATTTTCTTAGCTCCTATAATTGTTATAATTGGCACATAACTAGCTTATAATTTGTGTATATTTTGTGAAATTATGGATGTGGATATTTTTATTTCCTTTAAAAGTAACAATTTTAATTTATTGCCTAGGTAAGAATAGACTTTATTGTGAAGCTATCAGCTTCATAATATAGAGCTGCCTAAGAGGTGATCAAAAAAACCATTTATTGAACTAGAGTTGAGACCTGACTTTTTCTGTGTTAATACTGAAGGCACACTGTTGAAATTTATCATTTAAAGGAAAAACATAATTCAGAACTTTGTCAAAAGTGGATAATAATTTTCTTGTAATGCTAATAACCTTGGTCACACAATATTTTTCAAGGTTTTCAGACCCACCAAAACCATTGCTTATTGTTTCTTTTTTGACTTTACTTATGAAGTTTGCATTTACAAACTAGTGATTAGCTTAAAAATATTCTGAAATCAGTGAGAAAAAAAGTCCATGTATTTTATAGAAGCAAGTGATTTCTTTGTCTGTCCTCCTTTTGTATATACTACCACGAAGAAAAAATAAGCATTCCATTTAGCTTAAAATAACAAAGTACATTTCACCCAAATTACACAAAATCTCTTTAACAAAGCATCTCAATACTTCAGAATAGAACTAATAAAAATACATCTGGTAAACTTTCAGTCTTCCTGCGTCTGTGGTAATTATCTGATTTTGTTATTTTCCTATAGTATGGAATAAAATTATAAATATGAATTTTAAATCTTGATAACAATATTTAGTTGAACTCAGAATATTGTTTTCACATATATTATTTGGTTATGAAATATTTTAAAGTAGCCCAATAAAAATGTATCATTATTCAGTGTTTTCAAAGCAGTATCAGCATTTCAAGTGAAGTAGCTGTCAATCTGTTTCAGGACATACAGCACTGCTAGTTTGCTCATGATTTAAAATTCTCACAACTTAGCTTGGCATCACTATTCCAGGAACATAGTTTACATTATTCAAGAAGAATAATTATATTCTGAAATAATTTGGGAGTCCTACTTTAAAAAGTGATGCCCACGGCTCGTTATCTTGATATATTTTGTTGTTGAAAACCTGTGCATTTGGTAATGCATAGGTTTTTCCTCTAGAACTTGATAGAGTGTTTTTATCTTCTCTAACAAGTACATTTTCAATTGCAGTTACATCCTGTATAGTTTTGGAAGACATTTTGAAATTCTGAGTGTACTATGCTTCTATTCCATTACATTTTAGCTTTCTAAACTAAACTTAAACATTGTTTAAGCAAAATAGTTGAAGAAAGTTTTAATGAGCACAAAACTCAAGGATTAAAAAAATCCCCTCATAAATTTGTCCTTTTCGTACATATCCATTCAATGTCAACAAAGTCTATTTATTGATATAGAACATTGCCAAAGCTTATATACTTGCTGTTATAATTATTGTTTTGCTATTTTTAATAATAATTGTGTATTTATTTAGGAAATGTAAAATAAAAATATTCAATCCATTTTCTCTTGTGTAGAGAAAGTAGATAAGTTATGAATCACTTTTTATTTATAAATAACTGCATTCTAAAGTAAAGCTAAGAACATTAGTATTATTATATTACTAAGCTTATTTGGGGAGTGAAAAAGGATGAAAATAACCACAGTTGTTGGTATGTTAAGGCAGACCTTACTAGCTTAGTTTTTCTAAAACCCATGATATCATGAACATGAATTTTTACAGAAGTACATACAGGGAAACATAATATATGAAATAATGCAGATTTAAAGA
>NW_026068055.1:3966435-3995304 GCF_014885135.2 Alexandromys fortis
ATAAACATACACACACACAGCTGGTGCTTCTTAAAGTAAGTTTTATTTTACATGAACTGAAGGAGTTCAAAATATTTTTATTTCTAAAATGAAAATATAATTACATCAGTTCCCGATTTCCTTTTTTACCCCTTACCCATCAATGCATCCTTGCTCTTCTCAAGTATATGACCCATTTTTCTTAATTTTTGATATATATATCACTATTGACTTAATCCATATAATGCTATCTATATGTTCATTATCTCAAGGCTGAACATTTGGCATTGTATATACCAAGTTAGGAGTCCTCTTTGCTGAGGGGGAGAATTTCTCCTGCTCTCAACATTCCCCAGTTACCCATATTTCATTGTCTAAGGTTGAGATCCCCCCATCCTCATTCTATATTATGTTCTCCATTGGTGTAACTGTTCTTCAGTACATTTTTAGGCAACAGTGTTGATGAGATTTGATATAGCTTCTTTTACATTTATAGGTTACCAAATTTTACAGCAAGTTTCCTGCTTTCCTTGCCTTTATAATCTCCCCCCCTCTTCACAATGATTCCTGAGTTTGAGGTGTTGAAGTTGCGTTGTAGATCCATTAGCAGGAACTGGGCACCCAAAGGTTCTCTGTATTTTGATTTGTTGTAGTTTTCTATAATGCTTTCTCTTGGAGAGTGACGCTTCTTTGGATGGAATATACACTAACATGTGGCTGTAGGGACAAATAGTTAATATTCAGGTAGAAATTAGGTTGGTTTAGAAAAGTGAAAGCTGTAGGCTCTCCTCCACGATCCATACACACTAGGCACTGGAAGTCGTCTAGATTCCCATTACTACCCATGATTTCCCTATTGATGAGCAGTCCTTAAAAGAAATTAGAGAGCTATTGGTTACTGTGCTGGCTAATTTTATGTCAATGTGATATAAACTAAAATCATCTGAGAGAAGGGAATGAAAAATTAAGAAAATGCCTGAATACTAGATCTATAAGTAAGCCTGTAGGACATTTTCTCAATTAGTAATTGATGAGGGAGTGGCCAAACCATTGGGGGTGGGTGGTGCTACCCCTGAACTGGTGTTTCTGAGTTCTATGTGATATGGAAAATTAGAAGCCAAATAAACCCATTCCTCTTCATTTCGATTTTGGTCATGGTGCTGCACTATACTATAGTAACCCTAACTAGGACAACTTTCCCCAAGGTAGGTATGCCACTGTTGCATCCTTATATACATTGTGGCCGTTGTGATTCATAGGCACCATAGCTATCAGTTATTGTTTGTTTTCTATAGGTGAACACAAATAGAATATACCCACACTAGTTCAAAAAATTCTTTATTTATTGGGCAGACACATAGATCACAGTCCTCTGCATGAGCCGAGGACTGGAACCTAATCCACCACTAAAAGAGAAAGAGAGTGAGCAAGTGCTCACGTTTTTGGTACCCAAGGCTACTCCCAACCTGGCCCAGTATCTCAAAGGCCATTGGCTGGAGGAGTTTCCCAACAGCTTTCTTACCTTTGAAGCTCTCATGGCACCTTCTGGTACCATGAAAATTATCCCCTAGGGAGGAAGGTTGCAGTTCAGATCTAGCTTTTGGACCCATTTTAAAAGGGCCAGGTGTTTTCACGATAAGAACATACCTTCAGCTCTAGGTAAAACAAAATCAATACAAATAGTTTATATTCTTGTAGTGGTCTCTCTGGAAACCCTGATCAGCAACTCAAAAAAGGGCTTCTTATGCCTGGGATTCTTACTAGGTAGCCCATAGTTCTTGGGGGTGGGCATTTTCCGGCCAGGTGGAACATGCTCAAATGAACTCTTTATATATACAAAACTTGCAAGTATTGTATATTATTGTAGGTATATAAAATATGATGCCTTATGGTTATATTTAAGACCCCATTATTGAGATTTTTTCCCATCCTTCCTTCTATGCTTGTATACCTTTCCTCTCCTTATTTAATAACACTCTACCTTCAAGGCATGTATACTCTGCTATTTCTATATTACTTTTTCTGCCTATGGTCTCCTTCTATTTTCCTGGTTCTTTTGTTGTTCCTTGTTATACATTCACACCTGAAAATTAGAGCCAGGAACAAAGAGCAAAGAAAACATCCTATGTTATTTTTTTTTTTCTTTTATGTCTGGGTTATGCCAAACAATACGATCTTTCCTACATCCATCCATTTATTACCTTCAAAGTTTACAATTTAAATTTCCTTATGACTGAGTAATATTATATAGCATATATGTACTAAATTCTACTCACAAGTTAAAGGACACTTACGCTGTTACTACAACCTAACTACCATGGCAGTGACATGGCTGAGCAAGTATCTGTGGATGTTTATTCCTTTGGTCTTGTGACAAGGAATGGCAAAGCTGGGTCATATATATATATATATATATTAGCATTTGGATTGTTCCCCACACTGATTTCAAAAGTGACTGTACTAGTTGATATATCATCAACACTGAATAAGGGCTACTTTCTGCTAATATATTCTCCAGCATCGTTTCCAGTTGTTTTATTGATCTTTGTCATTCTGAAAGTATTAAGATAAAATCACAAAGTCATTTGGATTTTCATTTTCCTAATTGTTGTGGACAATGATCATTTTTTAAAAAAATAAATGTCTTGGCCTGTTTTATTTCTTTATTGAGAGCTCTTTTTTTTAGATACCAAGTCTCCTTTTTGAATTGATCATTTTTTTGTGCATTTGCTCTTGATTTTAGTCTTTGTTTTTGAGTTTTGTATGTATTCTGGATGATAATCATCTGTCAAATGTAGAGTGGATAAAGATTCTCCATTAATCTGTAGACTTCCTCTTCAACTGTTTTTATTACTAAGGCTCTGTAGTTTTTTTTTTTTTTGAGGTTTGGGGTGGTAATTCCTCCAAAATTTTTCTTTCTGAAGAGAATTTTTTAAAGGTATTTCTGTTTAGTTGTAGTTTCATATAATTGTAACATTATTTTTGTTCTATTTATTTTAAGGATGGAGTAAGGGTGGTGAGAGTTGATGGCTCTGCTCATTCCTGAATGCAGTGTAACTGCTGTGAGATTTACTTCATTTAGAGTAATTTTGACTGTTGGTTTCTCATGTATAGACTTAATTTTGTTAAGGTATCTTTTCTTTAGTCCTACATTCTCTAGGACCTTTGTACCAGGAAGGTATGATAAAGACATGTTGGATATTTTATCAAAAATTTTTCCTGTAGGTATTAAGATAACCTTGTAATTTTTGTCTTCATATTCATTTTGTGGTGTATTACATTTATTGACTTGTGTATATTGAGCCATCCATACAGGATAAGGCCAATTTAGTCATTATGGATGATGTTTTTGATGTATGTCGATATTTAATTTGCAATTGTTTTATTGAGCATATTTAATCTCTGTTTAATAGAAATATTCATCTGTGGTTTTGTGTTATTATTGTGATAACAATTTGAGAGTACTCTGCTATGTTTGTATTCCTGACTAGTTTAAGGATTGTTTCAGGATCTTTGAAAGTCCTATAGAATTCTGCTGTGAATTTGTTTGTGCCTGGACAGTTTTTAGTCAAAAGGCTTTTTATTGCTATATCAATCTCACTTGTGGGTAATCCACCATATAAAAAAAACTGAAAAATCCCACACAATCATCTCTTTAGATGCTGAAAATACCATTGACAGGATTGAACACTTGTTATGATACTGCATTGATTTTTACTAAATAAAACATGCCTAAAGATCAGGGAGTAAAATGGCCACATTGGTCAACCATACAGACCTGGCAGTGGTAACACACACTCCACAAAACATCACCTGTAAAAAGACCATATTATCTCATATAATGAATTAAGACTTGAAGTACAACTACTTTAGAAGTAACACTCTAAAACAAGGTAGAGTTATTCATATATAAACTGAAAATTGCACACAAGCAATTATGACCTATTTTAATGAAAACAATAGATAGTAATTTGCATTTTCAAACACTAAAGGACATAGTTGCAACTGATCCTTAACTTCATGAAGATTTTCATATTTCATTTTCAGAAAGTGAAAAAAAATCACCTCATGGACTCTAACACTACAGTGTATTGGTGTTTCAGCATTTTTCTGTGGAATTACCAACACCCTCTGTAAAGTACTCATGACCTGACATTCAGTGGATACATATGTAAGAGGCCAGAGGAAAGGGCACTTCAATCAGTATTCATAGCACAAAGGATCATTTGGTGACAGACTGGAGCTCTTTAATACAAAATGCAATGGACCTTGTCTTTGGAAACTAAAGATGTAATATTCTCACTGATACTTTTCTGGGAACGATCTCACTAGTACCCAATATCTCTTCAGTTGAATGACATGGGATGAAATTTTGGAAAAGAAATTCATTCTCAAGAACTTACTTGAAATTCTTGACCAGAATGGACATGGATTTTCTTCCTCAGTTTTATTATAGGTGTAGAGTAAACTACAGAGAAACAGTAAACAAACACCTCTACTCTCTGAGATTTCTGTGTTTAATTAGTTGAACTTAATAAATATGGTTAATTTGAAGTATTATCAAACTCAACTTTATGTTGATTCCTTTGTAATATACTTTCTGAAGTTATAGCTATGAATATAATAAACAAACAAAAACAAAAATATATATTATTAGGTCCTGCTTTGTGATAAGGAAAACTTCAATTTACACTACTGATTGAGTAGACTTAATTTTTTACATCAAGATTATGCTCATGAAAAATTAAGCATGATCCTTCCCATATAATATATATCTGTACATATTTTCTAAGCACCCCTATTGTTAATCTCCTGACCACAGAAGTAATTTTATACAAGTAGTGAAGCCCTCTCGATGCATTCTTATTACCTACAGTCTATGATCTGCACTGGATAACTTTGGTTATTCTACCTTTCTGTGAGTTTAGACACAACTGTTATTACTTGTTTTCAGTATTACAGTAGCACAAGGCAGTTACATTTCCTCAGGAATACTCCATATGTGTTGGTGACATGGGTCAGCAGATAAGAAACCTGACTACAAGCTATACAGCTTGAATTCCATCCCTAAAACAAACAAAAGGAAAGAACCTTTGACTTCCACTCATGTACCCATAGATCATTTACTATTAGCATGATATTAATTGTTTAAATATATGAGCTTGAGGACATTTAGATTTCTTTCAAATTGGAAACAATGAATAAAGTTTTTTGGCACATGCACAGTTCCTAAGTGAATGAGAGGTTTTGTTCTGTTTTATTTTGGTTTTATTCAACCAATGGATATCATAGACAGTATTTTTGGCACCGTATATATAGTGAAGATATATTTAGTTTTCTAAGAACTGTTCTAGGTCCTGTAAAATGAATGTACCATTTTTCATTTCAACCATGGAAATGAGATTACCAATTGCTCTGCATTCTTGTCAAAAACGATGCCATCAGTGTTATGAATTTAAGCCCTTATTATAGACATGTAGGATTATCATATTATTATGTCAATTTCAAGGCTTTTCTGGGCATTATGATGCCAATTCTTGGTTATCAAATTTGCTATATTTAAAAGTAATTAAAAAGGAAATGGATGGGCACACATTAAATCATTTGAAGTACAAAGAGTCACTTCTACACTTGGTCATGAGGTGAGTAGACACATCCTTAATTCAGTTCTTTTGAGGTGGGAAGATTCACTTTTATTCTGTGCCACCCCTTCTTCTGAGGAGAGCCTATATAAAGGAAATGGAAGAAGAAAGTTTGTTTTCATTGCTTGCTTTAGCTCTTACTAGCAAGTCCATTTCTAACATGCTTTAAAGTATATTTCCTTGAATTCTGACATATACTGAAACATACGAACTTTTGGACTGAACTACCAGATTCTTGGATTTTCCACTGGTAGAGAATCATTTTTGAAGTAGTTGGACTAGAACTTGCATGCCAGTTTAATAAATCACACACACACACACACACACACACACACACACACACACACAGACACACCTGTGTGTCTGTCTTTATGTATGTATTTATGTACATGAATATATATTTTCATTCTAAAAGTTTTGTTCTTCAAGAGAATACTGACTAATACAGGTAACTTCTCATGCACATAAATACAAGTAAATAAAAGTCTCAAACAAAACCTCATGAAGCCATTTGAGATTGTATAATAATTATTTAAATTTATGGTTTTTCTTCTGTACCTCAATATAAAATGATTAACTTAAAACTAGTCTTTTGAAGCTATGCTAGAATTTTTAGTAAAATCTATTTCCCTAGGGACCTAATTCTTGAAAACAAGAAGAAAAATATATTTTAAGATACAACTTAAAATGTTCATTTAAATATAAAATTCATTTTAGTGGTTGAAATAAGAAAAAGCACTTTATTCCTGCAAAATAATTTTTTATCAGTGAATGCAAAGTAATAATGTCTTTAAAGACTATATGTGGTAATATATGCAAAATGAATAAATATTTATTTATGTGCCCTATAGGAAAGAACACTTTTCTTTTGCAAGTGTTCTGAATTAGCATACAGAGTTTAGCTTTTGACCATAGTTCTTTCAAGCTCATGTATTTATTATTTTTATTTCAAAATCAAATAAAACTTTCTTCCAAAACTAAATCAAGTTAATTGTTTTAAGTTATGTTGAACACACTCATGCATGCATATAGGATGAAAACAAGAAACCATATAAACAACATCATCTGGAACTTTCAACTTATAACATCAACCTAAAATCTCCTACAACACATAAATAACTATGAAATGACTTTTATTGTTCATGAACTGGTCTTTTTTATTGGTCACATAATTTTATACCATAAACTTTATGAATCAATTACCTTTATAAATGTATATGAAAGCTGTGAATTATATTAGTGTTGTAGAAAAACAATCCATTCTGACTCAGATCACTATGTAGTTCCTGAGTGTTTACAAGATTTCCATATCCAGAATTCCCTCCAGTTGTGATTTCTTTATTGCTCTGATTTCCATTTTCAGATCTTGAACAGCTTTCTTCACCTATGTGTTAGTTTGTTCTTGTTTTTCTTGACATTCTTTAAGGGATTTATTCATTTTCTCTACTTTTTTGTTTGTCTTTCCTCAATTTCTTTATGGGATTTATAAAATTTGCTCTTTAAGCAACTATGTCATCTTCACAAAGTTGGTTTAAAAACTGTTTTCTTGTACTTCAACTCTGTTGGAATATTCAGATTTAGGCTCAACTACTCTGAAGTTGCCAGGGGGAACAATAGTAAAAGTACTTTAACATATAGGCACTGTTAGAGACTTTTGAAATAAGGCTTCAGCAGTACAGGAAATAAGGTAAACAATCTATAGATCATATTTTATAAAATTAAAATCTTCTATACAATATGGAATTGTGTTAAGAGTGAAAGGGAAGTCTATAACATGAGAAAACGGATCTCTGCTGTATACACATTTAGTAGAGTGTTACTAGAATATGCAAAGAATAAAACAAAAATGAAAAATAACA
The DNA here is from genome assembly GCF_014885135.2 of Alexandromys fortis. Lineage (NCBI taxonomy): Eukaryota > Metazoa > Chordata > Mammalia > Rodentia > Cricetidae > Alexandromys > Alexandromys fortis. The sequence goes on from NW_026068055.1 coordinate 3,973,916, forward strand.
ATAAAAAACACCTCCCCTAAACATCCCAATAAATGTTAAGAAAATAAACCAATGTGTAAACCGAGACTGTGCTCTATTAATTACAACACCGGATTTCCAAACTATGTTGACAGAGGTTTCTGTCCTGCTCATTCCCACAACTGTTCAGTCCCAAAACAAAACACAGAGGCCTACATTAATTATAAAATGTTTGGCCTATTATCTGAGGCTTTTTTAAAATTAACTCTTACATCTTACATTAACCCATAATTCTTGGCTGTGTTAACCATGTGGCTTAGTATCTTTTATAAATGAGGCATTCTCATATTGCTTCCTTTGCATCTGGGTGATGACTGTAGAATTTCCTCTTCCTCTTCCCAGAATTCTCCTATTCTGGTCTCTCTGCCTATACTTCCTGCCTGGCTACTGGCCAATCAGCATTTTACTAAACTAATAAAAGTGCCAAATCTTTACAGGGTACAAAAACATTGTCCCACAGCAACTTTGAGATACCATCCCACCCTAGTCAGGATGGCTATCTACAACAAAACTGTAGTACGTTACTCCATTGGAAAAAAATTATAATTATGTCAGTCCTTTTTGTCAAGAGTCTATTTGAGCTAAACATGATGGTTCATGCCCGTAATTCTAACATTCAGGCTGCCAAGGCAGTGCAATTAGGGGAAGAAAGGGTTTATTTCACGTTATAAATCCTGAGATACAGTTGGTCGCAGAGGAAAAGCAGAACATGACTTGTAGGAACCTGGAAGGATAAAATGAAGCAGAGGCCTCAGACGAGTGCTGCTTACTGAATTCCTCCCACTGGATTGTGCAGCTACTCTTCTTATACAGGCTCATTCTGCCCACACAGATTTGCATGACTCATAGTTGTCTGGGCCTTCTTATGTCAATTATCAATTTAAATATTGCCTCACAGACATGACCACAGGACTTTAGGTATGCTGCATATTTATTATCACTGAACTCTAGAAAGTTTTCAATTTCTTTGTTTCTGTCTGGATCCATTTTTTATTTAGTAGATCTTGCTTAATTCCTATGAACTTGTATGCTTTCTGTTGTTTTTGTTGTTGTTGATATCCAGTTTTAATCCATGCTGGTCAGATAGGATGTAGGCAGATTTTAGTTCTCATATATCTGTGAATACCTGCTCTGTGTCCTAGCATATGATCAGTTTTAGAAAAAGTTCCATGAGTTTGATGGTGCTACTACCCTCTCCCATGTTCAGGGTACCCCTCTTCCTGGGCCACCACGCCTCCACGTGTGATCCCTCAGTCCTCCAAGTTTTGTCTAGTTATTGTCTCTCTTGGTGTCTGGCCTAGGCAGAGGTGCAGATCAAAAGGTGGCAGATTCCCTGCCCCATCATGGGATGGAAATGGGAACATGTGCCCCCTTCAGGGTGTGGACACTCAGGGCGACCAGGGGCAGCTGCTGCTCTGTTCATAATAGCCAGCAATCAGAAATAACCTAGTAACAACCAAGATACTATTCTTAGAACCAAAGAGGGTAGGTATGGAGTGAGGGACTAGAGGGAGCAAATGCATCTTGTTAAGAACAGAAAATAGGATAGCTAAGCATGAAAGGAAGTGACCGCAATGGGAGGATCAAGGAGGAAGTGAAGGGTGGAATGGAATCCAGGGAGAGACAGCTGATGTTAGGGGCATATGTATAAAGGTTGCTATCTGCAAACTGGGAGCAAGGTCCCATAGTTGAAGACAACTACAAAACTGAATAAATATGAAGTTAACAAGTCAGTGCCTATCCAGAGTCTTCTGCCCTGGGTTTTAGCACTTTTAGTAGATGAAGGTAGTCTGCATGCTCTCTAAATAGAAATACAACACAAATTCAAACACAAACAATGGTGTGCTTCCTTCAAGATACATTAGGTCAATGGTGGTACAAAGTTTATGGAAGTAACAAACCAATAATTTATCTAACTTAAGGCCCACTCCATGAGATGGAATCCATACCCAGCACTGCTTGGGTGATCAAGAACATGAGACTAGAAAACCCAGGGACATAGATTAAAATCGAATATCATTGTTTTTAAAAGAGAAAAAAAATATAGTCATAAAATGACTCCAAATGATATTCTGCTATACTCATACATGAATGTCTTGTTCAGCTAATATCAGAAACACTTCCTCCAACAGTAGACAGAACAAATAAAGAGATCTGCAGCCAGATATAATATGGATAATGAAATATCCTGGAACAGTCAGTTGTCTATCAATCCACTTCCCTCTGAGCTCAGGGAACCCCATAGAAAAGGAAATGGAAAGAATGTGAGAGCCAGACAGTGTAGAGAACACAAGGAAATTAAGGCTGTCTAATTCTACATGAGGAAAGTTTGTAAGAAGTCACAGAAACTGGAGCAGGATGCACAATGCCTGTACCAGCTCCTCGGCATATACATCATGACTTCCAGTTTAATGTTTTCATGGAATCACTGAGTGTGCAGGTGAGTCTCTGATTCTTGTTCCTTTACTTGGACTCTTCTTCCTCCCTCCCTCCCTCCCCCACCTTTTTCTCAAGTGCACCCTCCCCCCCCCCCCCCTCTCTCTCTGCCTGATCCTACCTATGAATCAGGAAGTAGCTCTCAGCTACTTCTCCAGCACTACATGTTGCCATGCTCCCCACCATGATAGTGGACTTTACCTCTTATACTATAAGGAAGGCACCAGTTAAGTGCTTTTTATGTAAAATTTTCTTTGTTTATTGTGTCTCTTCATAGCAACAGATTTAATCATAATGATTAAAAGGCTACCAAAGATCGACACCATATTCTGGTAAAAATGAATAGCTAAAGTGTATTCCAATGAAATATAACTAAGGAACAAACATACACAACTACTTTAATAACTGACAGCACATCCTTCTAATCAAAACTATTTACCTCCGAATGCATACATGCAAGTAAAATCACATGGGATTAGCAGGATATATTAAGAGCTATATATTTGTATATACAAGGTTTTGTATACTAATATTCTTGGAGACAGAGGTTCTCCAAAGGGGTCATGACTCTAAGGTTGAGAACTACTGATCTAGAGGGGCTCTGCTTGTGAGAACTGTTCTACGTTTAACCCTAACACTCCACTCTGTTCAGAGTATGGTTATACATTATTTATTTATTTTTCCATTTTTTATTATTAAAAATTTCTGCCTCCTCCCCGCCTCCCTTTTCCCTCCCCTCCCCCTACTCTTCTTCCCCTCTCCCCACTCCTTTCCCCCTTCCTCTCCAGTCTGAAGAGCAGTCCAGATTCCCTGCCCTGTGGGAAGTCCAAGGTCCTCCCTCCTCCATCCAGGTCCAGGAAGGTGAGCATCCAAACAGGCTAGGCTCCCACAAAGCCAGAACATGAAGTAGGATCAAAACCCAGTGCCATTGTCCTTGGCTTCTCATCAGCCCTCATTGTCTGCCATGTTCAGAGAGTCCGGATTTATCCCATGCTCATTCAGTCCCAGTCCAGCTGGACTTGGTGAGCTCCCAATAGATCAGCCCCACTGTCACAGTGGGTGGGTGCACCTCTCACGGTACTGACTTCCTTGCTCATAATCTCCCTCCTTCTGCTCCTCATTTGGACCTTGGGAGCTCAGTCCGGTGATCCAATGTGGGTGTCTGCCTCTATCTCCATCCTTCGCCAGAAGAAGGTTCTATGGTGATATGCAAGATATTCATTAGTATGGTTATAGGATCAGGACATTTCAGGCTCTCTCTATTTCCTCAGCTGCCAAAGGACCTAGCTGGGGACATCTCTCTGGACCCCTGGAACCCCTCTAGAGTGAAGACTCTTGCCAACCCTAAAATAGCTCCCTTAATTAAGATATATACTTCCCTGCTCCCATATCCACCCTTCCTTTATCCCAACCATCCCATTCCCCCAAAGTCTGCCCATCCTCCCCTTCTCACATTTTTCTCCCCATCTCCCCTTTCCCCCATCCCACCCAACCCCCAGTTCCCAATTTTTGCCCAGCAATCTTGTCTACTTCCAATACCCAAGAGGATAACTATATGTTTTTCTTTGGGTTCACCTTCTTATTTTGCTTCTCTAGGATTGTGCATTTTAGGTTATACATTTTGCAGTGAGCTCCAACACAAAGTCTAGAAAGAAAAGTGAAGTAGAAAACTAGGCTTTCTATTCTGTGCTCTAGAATGTGGAGACTTATCCTTTGTTCTAATTCATAAATCTTAAGAAGGAGTGAAGAAGTCAGTCTCTTTGTCACAGGGTTAAGACAGTTAAAGTATCTTAAATGCATGCATATTGACTACATAGGAAACTGGACAGCTCTGCTGGGCAGATGGTTTTACTGAGACAGAGGAGCTGCTAGGAATCAAGCCCAAGTAACAGACTTCATTTTCTCTCTTTCTCCTGAGTAAGGGGCAATAATCTATCTCTCCACATTTTGTAGTGCTTAGAATACAGGATAAATGTGATGTTCTTTGAAACGTCTTCCTTCTGTGAGTATTTGTGAAATAAAAAGCCAGCATTTACTCCCTTATGGCATTTCTTTGCCTTTTATCTATACCTTTTTACCAAGTTTCTCCTAGTCCAAAACCATGTATTTTCTAAATATACTTAGTTATTTCCCTTGACTGGCAGAACTTTTTAACATCTGTTGTCCTTTTTGCACATCAAACTGAAGAAATTCACATTTTAATTTCTCTCCTACACCATAACACCCTCCAAGCAGCTTTATCTGTTTATCTTTACCATTTATTGGCCCAGTGTCTAATTAATTGCTGACTACAATCTGTTCTAAATGACTATGGACCCTGGACTTGCTGAAAAATGATGTGGACCAGTTTGACCAATGTGAATGCTCACTGGCTCTTCAACAGAGCCCACAAACTAGATGCTCCTGATACATACCCCATTGCCTAAATTTTCTCTTTGTTTTTGACTAGCATTTCACCTTTGTTAATTCTTGACAATGATGCCCCATGTCAGCAAGAAGCAGTTAAAAGAATACATTGTCCTGTAATCCCTGGTTGAGATGCTACATCAAAAGGGAACTCCCTTACATTGGAAGACACTGCAGTTTTAGGAGAGAAATTATATTTTTACATTAACTATTCAAGAAGTATAAGAGAAAATTTGGCTAAAATTAGGGAAGGATTAGAAAAGTGCAAAAAGGAGCATGAGGCTTTCCAAGGATGGTTTGAGTTCTGTTTTTCATCATCCCCTTGACTAACTACATTAGTAACTGGATTAGTGGGACCCATAATAATTCTCTTGTTTCTGTTAACATTCAGATGCTTCATCATAAATAGATTAGTATAGTTCATAAAGCAAAGATTGGGTGCAATAAAGCTAATGGTCCAACAAGACTATGTCCCTCTCGATATAACAGAGAAAAAATGTTACTCCCAACTGGCATTAAAGGAGCCAGGATTGGCTCCCCAAGATACTTGAGAAGGAGGAAATGTAAGGACATAAAAAAATTAGAAAGCTTTGTTTGGTCAGGAGCTGGTTAAGACACTGGCTTTGAGATCTTTGCAACATCACAAGAGTTAGCTGGAAAAACCAACTGTTTCTGACAGCTAGCCACCTAGCTTTGTGGTCTAGACAGGAGCTGAAAAAACTTCTTGGGGAGAGGGTGGAGAGGGGGCATGCACAGAAGCAGAAGTAGCCTCTTAATGGAAGAAGAGGGTGTGCAGAAGTAGTCCATACCCTGTATCTAGCAAACCAACCCCCTTGACACTGAGTAAAATGGCTTGTGGTTTTTGCCTATATATGTCAACCCTAATGAGGAATGGGAGCCCTCCCCACTGCTCTACATTGTGAGTGGTGGCTTTGACTATATGCACACAGAATAAACTTGGCTTTTGCATTCTGGACTTGACTGGATTCTGGTGATGGTCTCTCTGGGGGTCTCAACTTGGGCACAACAATAGGGGCTTGCAGAAAGAACTGACAACCAGTGAACCTGCATGGAACTTACATATGCACCCTGCATATATGTTAACAGTTCTGTACCTGTTCCTCTTATGGTGCTCCTAACAGGGAATAGGGGCTGTCTCTGACTTTTTTTTTTACTGTTTTTTAGGGCTCATACTCCTCATACTGGATCACCTTACCCAGTGTTAATACATGGCAAGGTACTTAGTCTTAAAAAAAAAACATATTAAAATATGAATAATGGATGTGTAGAGATGGCTCAGCTAAAATGAATGCTTGTTGAAATCATGAACTGAGGTCAATTTAAGCATTTTCTAAAGAATTAGCGAACAAAAACCAAAATAAATAAATAAACCCAAAAATTTGAAAATAGCAATCCAGCTCTGGAATCCAGCTCTGGAGAAGCTGAGTCAAGTAAAATCCTAGAGCTTTCTAGATGTCCAGATTGCCCAATCCATGACTTCAAAGTTCAGTAGTAGACCATGTCTCAAAAAAGAAAAGATAGTGAGAAAGACACTTGATGTCAATATCTAGCCTCAACATGCATGTGCACACACACGTATACTCACTTGCATATATATGTACAAACATATATACACATATACCACACACACTCATACATACATACACCACACACATGTATATACACATACATACACCATAATACAATAAACCACATGCTCACACACACACATATACACCACACACAACATGTAAACATGCACACACATATACACCATACACACATACACCACACACACATTACACATCATATGCACACACACACATATACCACTCACACAGAACACACATGTAATATCTAAATAATGATCTTTTGAGAAAAACTTAAGGGATCTAGACTTTTACTATACGGCTTCCATTTTAAGATCATTAGTAAATCTATAACACAGTAATTCAAAAGAAAGGAATGTCTTTAAAGTTATGACTTTTAGTTAACATAACTAAACTTTTATTTCTTCAAATAATGGACCTTTTATAAGGACTGTCTACAGACTCTCCTGCTATTCTCATAACAATTCATGAAATTAAAAAAAAACATCTTTCCTTACATAGAGAAGCATGTGGTATTTTGCCATCACTGGCACTACAAAGCAAATATGATAATATTAAAAGCATTACTGAATACAGTTAAAGTACAAATCAGATTTCGATTTCAAAAGTTAATGAGAAACTATACCGATAAATTACAAAAGTATATTCAAGAGAAAATTAATCAGTTTAATGGGCTAGGTGGCTGTTGGATTTGAATTAGGGAAATAAGTAAAATGTCAAAAGAGAGCTTTCACACCCACATTAAGAAGTTCTCAGTTTAATTTCGGCCTAGATATCCTGCTAGTAACTTGACTTTGTGAGCAATCCTCCTATGCAAGGGATTGAATTTCAGACGTGAATTTTTGGCTTCTTTTTCTTAAGTGATGATGCATTGTTTGCTGCTTTCTAGTGACTTAAAGCGGAAAAAGAAAAGATTATACTCATTTATCTTCCTAATGATATCTGCCTTCCAGACCAGAACCTGCATCTCTAAGTTGATTTTTTCAAATAACAAACAATTCAATATGGAGTGACCTTTCTAAATGGATATTCCTATGGCTAGATAATTTGAGAGATATTAATTTTGATATCTCACCATATATTAACAATTTCTTTTCTAGCAGTCTCCGCTTGCCTTATGAAAGATTTCTCATGCATCTCAAGGCTTTTGTTTTTATACAAAATTTTCTCATATCAATTGAAGAAAAGATTTTTTTGAAGGAAAGGAAAGCCATTGGAAATAAGAAATGTGATAATAATGATGTATGGAAAGATGTTTTTCATCACATTAAGCATTACTATTGATGATAAACATACTTCAAGCCTTAAATAATAGAGAAAATATAAAAGTTTGAGTCATATAAAAGGCCAAGCATAAATGTAATATTGTGTGTGGATGGTATAACAGTATAAAATATGTTACCAAAGTCCTCCAGGTGTTTCATCACTACAGTACCCTGTAGTCATACACAAGATGAAATATACATTGTAAATCAAAAGGTCAGTCTTATATTGACTAAATTATTGTATGTGTGTGTGTGCATAAAGGTGAAAATACCATCATAAGTAGACATCAATTCACTGATCCTTCAGCATTCTAAAAGAAATTAACTTACATTATTACTTTTCTAATTCTTAAGTCATATTCATAGAATCTTCCAGCAAACATCCCTAAAAGTGTAATTAGAAAACTTTTGAGCAGTAAATAGAAGACTATTGAAATGTTGTCCAAGATGTACAGTGGTTCAGTTATCAACACAGGAAAGTTCTGCATGTTACTGTGCTTTCTAATAAATCCTGAAACCATAAATATAGTAAAAAGGATAGGAAATGTCAATATAATGAAACTGGAAGTATACAAATGAAAGCTCTGTGGGTGAGTGGAGGATAGAACAAAAACTGTATTGATTGTTGTAGGAAAATTATTGCTAAGGAATGATAGATTCAGGGAAAAAGGTAAGCAGTTAAATATTACTCAGGAAATATACAAAGGAAGCCTGGGGAAATATGTACCTGGGGAAAACAAAGAAGAGAAAACAGGCTTAAAATCAGGGGTGAGATCTGACATGCAAAGAGATTTTTCCCTGATATGAAGGGAATAGTGTAGGTTTGAAAAAGTTTACAAGTTCCATGCTGGATATGGCAATAAATGCATAATATAGTAAATTTAATTTTAAGAGATAATTAAAGAATTATAACTCGATATAGTGTTATGTGAGAAATATTTATTGTTTATACAATTATGAAAGTATAAATGATCATAATTAGCATAGAATATCTTGTGACTACTGTTTAATGAATTCTGTCACAGAAACAAAGTAATTTAATACTATTCTGCCTGAGAACAGCAGAAGAATGTGCATTAAAATATTTTGTTGTGATGATATATGTTTTACTTTCCAAACAATATTTAACTTTGACAAATATAGCCCATTTCAATGCTGAAACCAATTTATTTAGAGTAATAGTAATGTACCATCTTTATTGGAAACATACAGAGTGTTCAACTCACTGGTAGTAAAGTGTATTTTTACAGATAACACATATAGAACAAATGTGGCTAACACAAATTTGGCCTTCTAATTCTAGTTTAACCTTCCAGTCATTATGCCTAATTATTTCTATTAGAAAACTGCAGAAAAAGTGCTGGTCATTACTATTTTTTTTTACTAAGCTTAACTAAATAATAATTAAACATCAGGATCAACCATATGATCTAGGTTCATGAATTGATACTTATATCTAACCATTACAAAGTATAGGAGTGTGCCTCATCACAGCAGAATATATTATATATTATCAAACAATTCTAAAGACTGCAGATCAGAAACTTGCATCTTAAGAAGCATATAATGGCTAACTACCTTTGGAATCCCAAGGAAATTTCCAATACTGTTCTAGTTTCTGACTCTGACCTGTCAATTGTTGATGACTTTGTCTCAGGCCTAGAACTCTAATTTGGCCCTTGATACACGTGTCTTTTCTCTCTGTTTCATTCTTTATCAGCCATTTCTAAATGAACATCAGAGCCACTGTATGAGGAACACACTTTAATCCAGTCTCACGCCATTTTGCACTTCTGTACACACCCATTTTCTAATAAGGTTACTTTCTGGAGTATGTGAAGTTAGGCCTGTAAAACTGTGACAATTTCTTCTTTGTAAGCATATTTTCTTAGTTATAATGCTACTGTAGCAATGGAAATATGGTTGACATAAGTGGGGAGGTCTCAATTTAAAGAAATAAATGAACATATGAGGTTAAAAATAAAATAGAAAAAATAAAAGAAATACTGTGGAGAATCAAATTGAAATATGTCTTTAACTGATAAACACATGTGTAACAGGGAGCATGAACTGCTTGTTGTCCCAGATGCCCCACTAGCTTACACCTGAAATAATCACACAGAATCTGTATTTATTTAAACACTGCCTGGGCCATTAGCTTTATCCTCTTATTGGCTAACTCTCACATCTTGATTTAACCCATTTCTACTAATCTATATGTCACTACAAGGTTGTGGCTTACCAGGAAAGATTCAGCATGTCTGACCTGGCAGCTCCATGGTGGTTATCTCACTCTGACCCTGCTTTCTTCCTCCCAGAATTCAGTTGTGTCTCTCTGCCTATCTAAGTTCTGCCCTATCACCAGGCCCAAAGCAGTTTCTTTATTAACCAACAAAAGCAACACAAATACAGAAGGACGTCTTACACCAGTTATGCTAGAAATTTTATGATTTATTCCTGTCTTGATTTTCATTATAAAAAAGTCTATTTCAAACAGCCTTACTAACAGAATTCTTGGTACTATACATTGCCTTTCTTGATTCATGGAGGCCAATATTTTGGTTCTGGACACCCTATACCTAGCAAGCCTGAGTTTAGTTGTTGGTTGTATCTCACTTGGTGCAGGAGAATTGTCTCTACTCTGTCAATAATATTTTAAATAAATGATGATTGGCCAGGCAGAAAGTATAGGCTGGTCAACCAGACAGGAAGTAGAAGCAGGAAGATGAGAAAAGTAGAATTCTGGGAAAGAGAGAGCCCATTCCTCCCAGTTCTGCCCAGACTACCCCAAAAGCAAGATGTGACCTGCCCCACTGAGAAAGGTACTGAGCCATGTGGCTAACATAGATAATAATAATGCATTGACATAAGTTATAAGAGTTAGCAAGAAGCCTGAGCTAATGGGCCAATCATTTTATATCTAATGCACACTCTCTGTGTGATTCTTTGGGGCTTGTCGGCTGTGGGAACTGGACAGGACAGAAACCCCAACAAGCTGGCCTTCATGTTACCCTCACTGAAAGACTTCTTGGTGCAATCAGTCATTTTGCATATCTCAATGCAGTTTTGATTCTTCCATTCAAATGCACTCATCACCTTCAGTCCAGGTCATACTACTATCTGTCCATATCCATTTTCCCCTCCCCTCTCCTCTTCCGGGATCCACTCCCCCTCCAATTTCCATCAGAAAAGAAGAAGCCTCCAACAGAGAAAACAAACACACACACACACACACACACACACACACACACACACACAACAAAGCAAAATACAACAGCACAAGGCAAAAGTCCTCACACCAAAGTTGGACAAGGCAACCCAACATGATGGCAAAAGAGTAGACAATAGAATCATAGGCATAGTTATAGACACTCCTGCTCCCACTGTTAGGAGTCCCACAATATCATCAATTACAAGTGACAATATATATGCAGATTATCTGATGCAAACTTATGTAAGCCCTGAGCTTGCAGTTTCATTCTCTCTGGATTGGTGAACCATGTCGTCTTGGTGTCCTCTATTACCTCTGCATAAAATCTGGCTAAGGGTCTCTGCATCCACTATTAACTGCTGTCGGAGGAACCACTCTATAAGTCTAGAGTATTATTAGGAGTCATTTCATATTTCATTGATTTTTTCAGATGCTGGAAGTGGAAGGAGAAATGTCTTCAGAAAACATAGAGAAAAATCACAGGTAAGAGGAAAAGAAGGTTTAGATTTTGGGCCAGTATCCAGAACTGTGGCAAAAAAAGGAAAAAGAAAAGTTATGCCTTTGGAGTTATAATTTAAAGATGGCCATGGTTATTTGTTACTTCTTTAATTGAAATAGTATAAGAAACTGTATGAAAGAGAGGCTTTGTGGAAGTCTTACTGAATTTATACTTATTCCTCTCATTGCCTTAGTATGCATTCATATAAATCAGTGTTTCTAAGGAGTGGTCTCCCTGCTATTGATAGGCCCAATATTTAATGGTTAAAAAAGGAGACAATAGTATGCTATGCTCTAATCCTTAGAACATCAGAATGTTTTGTCTCCACTCAAGAACGAAGGGAATTTTAAATCTCAGAACTGTGATCCGTTTTTAACTACCTAACATTTCTTCCTCTTAAACCTCATAAGCCTAAATTCAGCATTTATTTCAGTATTCTGGTCTTTCGTACTTTATTATGAATTGCTGATTATCTCTTTTTATAGTAGTCTTGGAATTCTGTAGCCTGTCTATTTCTACAAACTAGTTCTACAGACCTAAGAATGAGGCAGTCACCAGGTTAGCTTAGTCTAGATTAGCACCAGCAGTATATACAGTAGGCAGCAGCAATATTCTTGGTTCCAACTGTAATAGTGATTTTTCTCATTACAGTGCCAATATATATGAACAGAACTTTATTAGCTCAAATTTAAAGGAAATAGAAGCAAAAGGAGGTTCTTTAAAATAGAATTAACATACAATCCAGCTATCTCATTACTTGGTATTATGAAAAGGAAGTAAAACTAGAATAGTAGATATATGCAAACTGTCATGTCTATTGTAGTACTTTATGAGTTACTTTTTATGTTATTATGCCTTAACTACCACAGAATGACTTAAAGGGAGAAATTATTTGTCTGGGTTCATGGCTTCATTGGTGTCACTGCATTGTACCAGGAAGACACAATAGACATAGAGCATTTACATTATATAGGACAGTAAGTGGATGAATAAGGAAATAAAGTAAGGAGCAAAGCCAATATAATATGCCCAAGGACATACCTTCAAACTACATAATTCTTTCATTGAGGTCCCATCTTCTATTTTCCTTACTTCTCAATAACATTGTATTTTCAATGAAAATATAAATCCACTTAGTAAAACAGTTTATATGTATGTGATGTTAAGCAAAGAAGTGTGGAAAGAAAAACATGAATCACTTACACATTCAAGGGAGTCTGGAAATTTTCTCACCCAGTTGATATTTGCGCTGAGCCTTTAAGGATGTTGAAGTGTTTTGCTACATAAGACTCAATAGGGAGGAATCCATATCTGGTATGGTAAAGTCAGCCAGCTATCTATGGATGGTGAAATCATGGTATCTAGAGAAGAACCCACTGTTGATAATTTACTTTAATTAAGCTATTATAATTCCTAATGGCAATTTACATACTTATAAGCGCCATTAAAATCAACTCTTGCTTCATATCAAGGCTTCTTTCTTCTGTAAATAAAGACCTTTTAAAAAGTAGACAATTGGTCAAAATTTAGATTCAATCTTCTTCTGTTCTCCTTCAGAAAAGAAAAGGACTCCCAATGGTATCAACCTAGCTTGGCATAAGAAGATACAATAAGAAGACTAGGCAGAAATCCTCATATCAAGACTGGGTGAGGCAACCCAGTAGAAGGAAAAGGGTCCCACAGGTCGACAAAATCGTCAAAGGCATCACCCAATCCCAATATTAGGAGTCCTACAAAAGCAACAAGATAACAAAAGCATATATTCAGAGGACCTAACATAGATCCATTCAGGCTTTGCGTTTGTCACATCAGTCTCTGTGAACCCTGCTTCAATAGTGTTTTCCTGTGTCTTTGACTCATATGACTCATACAATTCTTTCTCGCCCTCTTCTGTTGGGTTCCATGCGATCCAATGGAGAGGACAAAATGAAAATCCATAATTTGGGCTCTCTCTCTATGGCCAATATTTGGTTGTGAGTCTCTATATTTGCTCCCATCAACTGCCAGAAGACGCTCCTCTGATGATGATTGTACCAAGCAGCTATCTAAGAGTACCGAAAAATATCATTAGGAATCATTAGGTTGATTATTTTTCTATACTACGTCTTGCACTACTCACCGTCCAATTCATGGTCATCCAGGTAGTGTTCCCTTATGTGGCATGGACATTAAATCAGACCCATCATTGTTTGTCCTCTCCCACAAGTTTTGCACCTCATTATCTTCGACATATTTGCAAGTGGGATATACTGTAGACTGAAGGTTTTGTGACTGAATTGATGTCCCATTCCCACCACTGGAAGCCTTGCCTGACTACAGAGAATGACTGGTTCAGGCTCTGAATCTTCCACTATTAGGAGTTATGACTGGGGTCACCATTTCTGAATTCTGGGTATCTCTTCAACACTAAGTTGCCACAAAATCTCCCCACAAATAATAGCCAGAAACTGGAAACAACCTAGATGTCCCTCAACTAAAGAATGGATTTAAAAAAATGTGTATTTACACAGTTGAGTATTACTCAGGTGTTTAATGGAAATCATGAAATTTGTAAGCATATCCAGTCCACCCACAAAATTCATTTTTATGTCTCCTTCCAAACAAGATTCAGGTATCCTCTTTATTTTGTTTATTTTATTTTATATCCAGACTGCTTTCTCCACTTTCCTTCCTCCCATTCTTTCTAACTTTCCCTTCTCCATCCATTAGTCATCTGTTTTTGTTCAGAAAGGGACAGACCTCCCATGGATGTCAACAAAGCATGGTATAGCAAAGCATGGTAAGGCAGGACTAAGTGCCAAATGGTGACAGGGATGCATATATTTCCCTGAGACAGTTAAATAGAAGAGATCTCCTTGGTAAACTGAGGGCTGGTGAGGATGAGAGCATGATGGTTTGGGTTGGGAAGGAGATGGAGGGGTAGAGTAATGAAGGATCCTCTTTAGAGGCATTCTTTTTATTTAGCCTCTCTGGGTCTCTGTACTGTAGCAAGGTTGCCATTTATTAGCTAATACCCACTTATAAATGAGTGCATAGCATGTGTGCCTTTATAGGACTGGATCAGGTGGGAATGGGAACAGGAAGGATGGGGGGAAATGGAGGAATACAGTATGAGGAGAGTCATCATGAATTTAAGAGATAGTTTGGACATGAGAGAAGTTGGAAGATGAGCAGGAATAAAAATGATTTAAATACAGTACTCAGTTATGAAGTTCTCAAAAATACAAATAAATAAATTTAGAAAAATTACTACAACCATCCCACTCATCCACCGGAATTTTTCCTAGTAGCTTGTATATTACAATCATGTCATTTTACAGAGTTTTGTATATTCTCTATTTCAATTGATCCTTTGTCTTCATCACAAATAACATAGGTTTTTGGAAGGTTGAAGGATATTGTGCTAATTTTTAGATCTTAATTACTTTCTTCTGGCCAAGTAGTTTACATAACCTTGGCAACAATTGTGGCTTGAAATCGTGCTCCCAAAATGTTCTGTTTCTGGATCACTTTCACACATTTTATTCACACAGATTTTCACTTAATTCCTTCAATAAATTAAGAAAATATTATTTGCACCAAAAGGGAGTGGGAAAGAAAGTGATGGTGAATGGCATTAAAATTTCATAATAGTGGTCCATTTCTACTAATAAACATGATTTTACCACTTACAACACCTTTCCAATTACTATAATGGTAAACAGATGCTATCAATTAGTAAAATGGTTACATCTAGTTTGTGGGTGAGCTACATTCCAGACATCGTGAAGATACATTTTTATTGTCATTTATTCCATTTATGCTTATGGTTGGTTAAATAACAGTCTGCCATCATTGGACCTGTTGCTGTGAAGAATATATCAGCTACTAACATTTAAATAAGAGGACTTTGAATATAGTAAATCATTCTCCATAACATAAATGGGTCTAATTCTATAAGATAAATATTTATTCCATTTATTTGCATTGCTTAGACGATCTCTACCATCCTGACTTTTAGTTTTTTTTCTGTATTTCCAACAGTTCATTTTCCACTTGATACCATAGTTCTTTAATTTTCTATAACAGAAATACATTTTCCTAATTAAATTTCATGGTTCAGGCATGGCAGGAATTTCTGAGGTACACAAGAAGGTCTGTATGAGGTACAAGATGAGTCTCTGTCTACAAATGATAATTACAATAACTCCAATGTATAATAAATAAGGTGGAAAATCATTCATTACTTTCTGAATATTCTTTTGACTTTCTAATCAAGGCTAAATAAATCTTTAAGTGGTATCAAACTAGGTTATGTTAGATGAAAGGTCCCTCCAAATCTTTGATTAAATAACTATGAAAGTCTGTTGGCATTTAGTCACAGCACTGTTCCTTAATAATTTCATATCCAAACTCAGGTACTTTATGAGGCACAGCAGTTCTTGAAACAGAAGGAATATGAATACAAATGTACACAGTGGTGATATAATTTTATCATCATAGATTAGACATCACAGCAACAAGTTCTGTTTAGCAAGTTACTTCTCTTTTCTGAACATTGTTCCCACTTTGTTTTTGAATCCTTAAAACAAACTCAGAAACATATCTATGTAGTAATAAAATAATTGGGAAAACTGAGAGTAGGATAGCCAATAATGAATGTACCAGGATTGAAATTTATCCTCATATCTTCTTACATTCTTTCCATTATATGTTTCTTCTCTAATTTTTTATGGCAGGATATATAAAATATCACTAGAAATTATGCTGAAAGTAAAATATTTATTTAAAGTAAATAATCTTCACAGCAACTAATTAAATAAGTCAGGGCCACCAAACATTAGCAATTCAAGAACTTCCAGAGACTTTCAAAAATTATTTTTATTCAACATTTCCTAAAGAATACATTTTTCAGTCGAGGGACATTTAGATTGTTTCCAGGTTCTGGCTATGACAAACAATACTGCTATGAACATAGTTGAGCACATGTTCTTGTGGTATGATTGAGACTTTTGTGATATACCCAAAAGTGGTATTGCTAGGTCTTGATGAAGGTGGTTTCCTAATTTTCTAAGAAATAGCCATATTGATATCCAAAGGGACTATACCAGTTTGCACTCCCACCAGGAATGCAGAAGTGTTCCCTTTACCCCACATCTTCCCCAGCATCAGTTGTCATCAGAATGGATAAGGAAACTTAGTACATTTATACAATGGAGTACTACACAACAGAAAAAAGAATAACGAAATCTTGAAATTTTCATGCAAATGAATGGATCTGGAAAACATCATGTTGAATGAGGTAACCCAGACCCATAAAGACAAATATTATATGTACTCACTCATAAGTGGCTTTTAGACATAAAACAAAGAAAATCAGCCAATAATTCACAATCCCAGAGAACCTAGACAACAACAAGAACCCTAAGAAAGACATAAATGGATCTAATCTACATGGAAAGTAGAAAAAGACAAAATATCCTGAGTAAATTGGGAGCATGGGAACCATGAGTGAGGGTTGTAGTGGATGGGAACGGAAAGAAGGGGAGCAGAGAAAAATGTATAACTCAATAAAATCAATTAGATACTTGATATTTGGGAAAAGAATTTGAAGAAAACATGAAGCATTATTCTATTTGAATTCTTTATAGTTTATTCTCAGATGAAGATGAATCATTATAATACAACATTATAAAATTATTCAATTTAGGGAACACTAGAAAGACAGTGACATTTGTAGTTTAAAGGTTTAAGTAAATTGAATATAACATTATAACAGGAATCAACATAAAGAATGATTCAACTTCATAGAAAGTAAACTAATTTTAGAATTCACTTTGCTGTTGACACACATTTTATAAAAGATAAGCTTATAGATATAAAATTTTGAAACATCTTTCCAACCCTGTTCATGTAGAAAATCTGGACTATTTTTGAGTGTCTCAAATTCAATCTAAATAAGTAGAAGATTCAATGTCCAGGTAATGTGATGACCTTTTCATTTTTTTTATAATAGGAGACAACTTCAATAGTGTTTTAATTAAGATCTATGGCATACTTTGATAAATAAATTTCTAGACAATTGTTTTGCACAGTATTCAGAATATAAAATATTTAAGGAGCACATTTTATATACTAGAGGAGATTGAATTATAATAATAATTTACTTTAAAAAATCTTATTTAAAGAATATAGGCTCTGTTATAAAGAACTTTGTTACATTTTCTAATTCTGTCAAATATATCAACATTTAAAAGTAAATATTCAAGCCAAGTAGTGGTGGTACACACTTTCAATCCCAGCAATCCAGAGACAGAAAAAAGCAGATCTCTGAGTTCAAGGCCATTTTGGTCTACAAAATGAGTTCCAGTACAAATAGGCAGACAAAACAAAATCATGTCATGAAGAAACAATAGCAATGAATAAATAAATATTCAAATCAATGACAGAAAAAATTCTTTAAAAGAGCTACTGTTAATAATTTAGCAGTATCTTCTGATACCAACCCCGCAACTGACAAAGGTTTGATTTCCAAAATATATAAAGAACTCAAGAAACTAGACCTTAAAAGGCTAATCAACCCAATTATAAAATGGGGCACTGAGCTGAACAGAGAATTCTCAACAGAAGAAGTTCAAATGGCCAAAAGACACTTAAGAACACGCTCAACCTCCTTAGCGACCAGGGAAATGCAAATCAAGATAACTTTAAGATACCATCTTACACCTATCAGAATGGCTAAATTAAAAAACACCAATGATAGCCTTTGCTGGAGAGGATGTGGAGAAAGGGGTACACTCATCCATTGCTGGTGGGAATGCAAGCTTGTGCAACCACTTTGGAAAGCAGTGTGGCAGTTTCTCAGGAAATTCGGGATCAACCTACCCCTTGACCCAGCAATATCACTCTTGGGAATATACCCAAGAGATGCCCTATCATACAACAAAAGTATATGTGCAACTATGTTCATAGCAACATTGTTTGTAATAGCCAGAAACTGGAAACAACCGAGATGCCCTTCAATGGAAGAATGGATGAAGAAAGTGTGGAATATATACATATTAGAGTACTACTCAGCAATAAAAAACAACGACTTCTTGAATTTTGCATACAAATGGACAGAAATAGAAAACACTATCCTAGGTGAGGTAAGCCAGACCCAAAAAGAGGAACATGGGATGTACTCACTCATATTTGGTTTCTAGCCATAAATAAAGGACATTGAACCTATAATTCATGATCCTAGAGAAGCTAAATAAGAAGGTAAACCCAAAGAAAAACATATAGGCATCCTCCTGAATATTAACCTTCATCAGGTGATGAAAGGAGACAGAGACAGAGACCCACATTGGAGCACCGGACTGAAATCTCAAGGTCCAAATCAGGAGCAGATGGAGAGAGAGCACGAACAAGGAACTTAGGACTGCGAGGGGTGCACCCACACACTGAGACAATGGGGATGTTCTATGGGGAACTCACCAAGGCCAGCTGGCCCGGGTCTGAAAAATCATGGGATAAAACCGGACTCGCTAAACATAGCGGAAAATGAAGACTACTGAGAACTCAAGAACAATGGCACTGGGTTTTGATCCTACTGCACATACTGGCTTTGTAGGAGCCTAGGCAGTTTGGATGCTCACCTTACTAGACCTGGATGGAGGAGGGTGGTCCTTGGACTTCCCACAGGGCAGGGAACCCTGATTGTGCTTTGGGCTGACGAGGGAGGGGGACTTGATGGGGGAAGGGGAGGAATATGGGAGTCGGTGGCGGGGAGGAGGCAGAAATCTTTAATAATATTTCAACAGAAGAATTTCAAGTGGCTGAAAGACACTTAAGAAAATATTCAACATTTTTAGCCATCAAGGAAATGTCAATCAAAATAAGATACCATCTTACACCTGTCAGGATGGCTAAGATCGAAATCACCAATGATAGCTTATGCTGGAGAGGATGTGGGGTAAGGGGAACTCCTCCATTGCCGGTGGAAATGCAAACTTGTACAAACAATCTGGAAATCAGTATGGTGCTTTCTAAGAAAATTATTAATCAGCCTGCCACAAGACAGAACGATATAATTTTTGGGCATATACTCAAAGGAGGCTCAGCCATACTACAAGGACATTTGTTCAACTATATTCATAGCAACATTATTAATAATAGCTAGAACCAATAAACAGCCTAGAATTCCCTCAAATGAAGGATGGATGAAGAAAATGTGGAACATTTACACAAATTAGTGCTACTCAGTGTTAAAAAAAATGACATGTTGAAATTTGTGTGCAAATGTATGGAACAAGAAAAGACCATTCTAAGTGAAGTAACCCAGACCCAGAAATATTAGCATAGTGTGTACACACTAATGAGTAAATACTACTTGTAAAGCAAAGGATAAAGAACCTATTATTCACAACCCCAGAGAAGCTAAATAACAAGAAGAACCTCCATGTCAAAATGGCATAGGATTTTTTTTCTGTCATGGCTACTGTTGAGTCAAGATAATCACTCCAAAATAAAACTGCAGCATGCTGCTAGCAGACATCAAAAAGCTGTGCTAAACTCTTTACTTTTTTTTCTAGAATTTCTTTCCAAGCTTCGTCAGGTTTTACATAGATTTAGCTAGCACATGTTGGAGTGCCATTTGTTGTATTGGGAGTGGGCTGCTTGTTCATCCCAGTCACCCAGAAGTGAAATAATCACACAAAAACTATATTAATTAAAACATTGCTTGACCCATTAACTCTAACTTCTTATTGGCTAACTCTTACATCATAGTTTAACCCATTTCTATTAATCTTGTGGCATGTGGCAGTGGCTTACCAGCTAAGTTTCAGCAGCACATCTTACTCTGGCAGTGGATCCATGGACTCTGGCTTTTTCCTTCTCCCAGAATTCAGTTCCTTCTCTTCTCTGCCTATCTAAGCTCTGCTTTATAAACAGATCAAAGCATTCTCTTTATTCATTAACCAAAAAAAGAAACACACAGAGGGGACTGCCACATGCAAAACCAAATAGAGATACAGGGGAATGAGAAGTATGGAGGAAGGAGAAATATAAGCCAGGTGCCCAGGAAGCAAGATGCCTGGCACAGGCATGTAGACATACATAAATTAATAGAAAAGGGTTGATTTAAATATAATAGTTAATACTAAACCTGAAGTATAGGCCCAAGATTCTGTAATTAATATTAAAACTCTGAGTGATTATTGTGAAGTAGCTGCAGGATATGGCCAGACAGAGAAACCTCCAATTACATTAGTCTAAGGGGGTTGAAAGGGATGACAGAGAAAGGGAGAAGAGCAGAGAAAATTATATAGCTCAATAAAATCAATAAACAAAGAGACAAAAAGAATTTCCAATCTAAGCTTTAAAGCTGATTCCCCACCATATCTGTTGGGCTTGTCACATCTCACATCCCTCCATATTATGCCTGATAAGCCTGATAATTATGTCACGAGGAAAAACGGTTTTAGATAACCATGACTAGAATCTTCTTGACTCTTTCTGTAGTTTGCAACACAACAATCATTATCCTGATTCTTTGCTATGAATCTATGCTGTATTTGGCTTTTAGCTCAATCTACAATTTATAATTTTTCTTGACTTGATGCTACTGTATATAATCTAGCTTATTATCCTGTTTTTTGGACACATCAGACCATCACAAACAGCAAATATTCAGAACTAAAAATGCACAGTGTACCAGTGATTCAAAATCACTGTTTTATTCCTGTATCTCATGAAGAGTACATTAATGTGAGCCATGCTTGGGAAATGTTTATTCATTGCTTATCCAAATTAGGAAAACACATTATATGACTAAATGAAAATAGAAAAAAAGTTGAGAATGAAATGTGTACACTTGTCTACTTGATATAGATGTAATTGGAGCAGCTTCTTTTTTTTTAAATATAATTTTTTATTGAAAAAAATTTCCGCCTCCTCCCCGCCTCCCATTTCCCTCCCCG
>NW_026068055.1:4000675-4005058 GCF_014885135.2 Alexandromys fortis
CTCACCCGTCCAGATGGAACTCTTCAGCACCTAAACAGGGCCGCCTGGTAGCCCAGTGATCCAGGGACAGAAGGAAGGATGGGGCAGGCAGTGCAGGATCCAGGAGAACACAGGAGCCCCCCTGGAGCCCAGGCTGAGGGTGCCGGGCTCTCTTACTGGGGACCTTGAGGCTCACTGCTCTGGGTGGGTAGCCTTAGAGTAGGAGCTCTGGAGCAGCTTCTTTAAAGTCCTGTCATCATGACTTTCAAGCCATGATATTTGTACCCTCAAAATGTGAGATACATAGCCTGTAATCCAAGCCATAGGAAGGTAGGGTACAGTGAGGTTAATGCTAGTGTGAGCTAAGTACAGAAGTTCTCTCTCAAGAGAGAGAAAATGCTACTGATACCAAAAAGAGAAAGGAAAATTTTAAAAGAACAATATGAAATGAAAAGGCCTGACAGAAAATACCACACAATGTAGGAATCTTTTTAAATTAATATACAGGAAAAGATAAGCCATAGAAAAGAGAAGTAGGAAACTGGATGCCAAAAAAGAAGGAAAGGATGGAGGAAAAATGGGTCATGGTTGCTAATGAGCATATATTTTTTTCTGGGTGCTGAAATTCTTCTAGAGTTGTTATGGTTGTAAAACTATGAATATACTTTTAGTTTTTTTTGTTCGTTTGTTTGTTTTGTTTTGTTTTTCGAGACAGGGTTTCTCTGTGGCTTTGGAGCCTGTCCTGGAACTAGCTCTGTAGACCAGGCAGGTCTCGAACTCACAGAGATCTGCCTGCCTCTGCCTCCTGAGTGCTGGGATTAAAGGCGTGTGCCACCATCGCCCAGCCTGAATATATTTTTAAAAACTAAACTGTGCCAAAAACCTACCTTGCCTACATTATCATATATTTTGTCACAGCAGTGAGACAGGTAATATGAAAGTTTTGAAAGGAATCATTTGTTGTTCTGTTGTCTTATTAATGAACCATACCTCTAGCATGCATAATGTTTGTATGTATGTATATATGTACATATAATATACATATATAAATATATCGTATCATATCTTATATATCATATACATCTACTACTGAAATTTAGACCATAATAAGAAAGTTCATTCAAATACCTGAAAAATCAATACTATTATCAAAATATTCACCAGCAATTAACAGGAACTTTCCAAAAGCTTTGGATTCTTATCTTTCAAATCCAAAGCCATAGCTATTGGAACTTTTCCAGATACTAAAACATCACTGAAAACTAATTAGTTTTAAATTAAATCTTAATAGAAAATGCCATTAAGATACTCTGACTGCATTGAAAATGAAAGCACTGTTAAATTTCATGGATGATGAAATTATCTTCCACACAGCAATCCCTAGAAAATGTATCTAGCAATTGCTTTTCTGACAAATATGCTTTTATTTTGATATTAAAATATTTAAAATAAATTTTTTCCACATAAGATATTCAAATCCATAAGAAATCAATTGACAAAAGTTTCAGAATTATGGACATGTCAATTAAAATGTATCCTGTAATCTACATAATTTTCTGATAAAAATTATTATATTTAGATTCATGGTATATATTAAATAATACTAATATACATAAATAAAGTATATAGATGTTATTCAAAGTATTTTGGTGTATGTTTTCTTCTTAAAGGCCTTTTAATTTTGTTTTTGAGTTTTTGATATCAACTCTAAATATATCTATATATTTTTATTTATCTGGTTTTTAATTATTTCATATATTTTTGAGATTATGATTACATCATTTCCTCCTTATGTTTTTTTTGATGGAAACCCATCCATAAAGTACTAACTGCTTTTTTCAAATTCAACACCTCTGAGTACAGCTTCTGACATCACTAGGAGACACAATCTGACAGCAAACTCCCTAACCTCCTGGCTCTGACAATATTTCTGCTTCTTCTACTGCAAAGATCTCTGAGACTTATGTTCAGGAGTTTTTATAGATGTATCTATTGGGTTGGGCTCTACCACTCTGCATTTTGATTGGTTGTGGTTTTCTTTAGTGGCTTCAATTTTTTTATGAATGTTATGTTCTGCTTAAATAAACTGTCATCATTGTATTTAATCTTTCCTAAAACTTCAGATTCCAATCATCAAACCAATGATAAAAGTATTGTTTTTTCCATGCATGTTTTCTTATATTTTTTCATAATGTAATCAGAACTTGGCACATAGTTTCTATGTGACAGAATAGCTAATAAGCTTATATTTGGAAATTGATTTTAATGCCTTATATTTATAGCTCACACATCCTGCTTAGTTTATTAGCAGAAATAAACTACATTGCTTCTTATAATTTATGTCATTATAAAAAATAATGACTATAATTTTTGTTAAATTTTATCCAAGCTATAATCTTATTAACGTTTTAAGTTTGGTACTATTAATGGAAAATGCACATCCCTATTTTTAACATAAAGAAATTTTAGTATATAAAGAGATTAATAAATTTACTCATCATAACACATCTTAAGTAATTTAAGAATAAAATGCATGTCTATATACTAATATTTGAATATTTATACATTATTTTCATTAGAATGTACAAATTTTAAGAATTACTTGCATTTTTAGTTCTTTTAAAATATATTTATGGATCCAAGATCCAGTTAGTTGACAGAGTACTTACCTGATTTTCACAAAACCTTATACATGATCATTACCAGGTCTAAATTAATTTATTAGTTAGTTAGTATAAAGGCAGAAATATAGGTGCCTACATATTTTAAGCCATGGACAAAAAATGTTTACACCGTCCTCAAAATACTTTGAAACAGCAATTTCATGATTTTTATTATTAAATTTGAAAAAGATCTCTTAAGACATATTTGCTTTGAATGATTATAAGTGAAAATACACCTATATTTTTGTTTGGAAGTATTTTTAAATATTTGTGCCAATATTTCAACTAAATCCACAATCGAATTTCTTCTAAAGAATTTAATAATTTTTATTTTTTGTTGAAAATGACATTTTTGAGATGATTGCTCTGTATAGCATTTGTTGACCTTTACCTCACAGAAATCCCCTTTCCTCTTCATTAGCTGGAAGCAAAGGTGTGTGTCAGCATGCCTGTCTTTGAGAAAAGCAGTTTTCATAGATACAGTTTTAGGCATCAATTGAGAAATGATTCACACATCACATAATTCATTCAATCTTCAATTAAAGGTATTCTAACCTCAGGATTAATGTAGTTAACAAAAATGAAAATTAGGAAGTGTGTCATTAGGAAACATAGAGATTTGCAGTATAGTAACTTTTATATAGGTGATATTTAAAAGCTCAAGGTTATCGAAAGTTGGTAATAAAAATATATGAACCAAATTTTTCCACATATGGTATTTTATTATACTAGGGGGAAAAGTTCACTGGAAGAACAATTGAGCAAAGGTGTTAAGACTCAATTAAAAT
Organism: Alexandromys fortis; assembly: GCF_014885135.2. Taxonomy (NCBI): domain Eukaryota; kingdom Metazoa; phylum Chordata; class Mammalia; order Rodentia; family Cricetidae; genus Alexandromys; species Alexandromys fortis. Next base: position 4,004,106 of record NW_026068055.1, read on the forward strand.
GCATGTAATCATAAGAGAACAAGTTTTTATTGAATGCTCTGTGACATTTCTAATGTAAATGCTGCTCAAAAAGAACTATTTGAAAAAATAAATTTGAGAATTATGTAAATAATTTCCCACATTTATCTGAATGTATACTTTTAAATACAGGAATTAAAAGTGATAGTCTCTTCAGTGAATATGTAATTTTAGCAATTAGCTCTCGGTCTTTAAATTTTATTATGATTTTTGGAAATTTATCATTGAAGTGGTAGACCATTATTTAATAATTTTCATTTAAAACTTCCTGCTAATATTTACCTCCACATTTCCATGACACCACCCAGAAGTTACTTAATAATTATACACAAAATTTCTTCTGTAGCACTTTATTCCTCAGCATTAGGTTTCTGTGTATCTTTCCTGATTACTTTTACCTAAACTCTATTGCTCACTCATGTCATCAAGAACAATTTCTTAGTGATATCAAATACTGCTGACACAGATTCCTCTCTAATTCTACTATTTAATATAAACTTTATATTTTTGACTCCCCCCTTTCCCATTTTCCTTTCCTTCACCCCCATATTTATCATTTTTTATCACTTCTCCCCCTCATCTCTTATTGTTCCACCCTTTAGATTCCTTCTCGTCCTCCTACTTTACATCATCCTTTCTGTTCTTCCTTTATCTTTTCAGAGTATGCAAGTACAAAACAAGTCTCAATGGACCCAGCAATACCACTCTTGGGAATATACCCAAAAGATGTCCTATCATATAACAAAAGCATTTGTTCAACTATGTTCATAGCAGTATTATTTGTAATAGCCAGAACCTGGAAACGACCTAGATGCTCTTCAATGGAAGAATGGATGAAGAAAGTGTGGAATATATACACATTAGAGTACTATGCTGCGGTAAAAAAACAATGACTTCTCAAATTTTGTTGAAATAAGAGCGGCGGGGCTGCGTCC
>NW_026068055.1:4005975-4014432 GCF_014885135.2 Alexandromys fortis
GGGGGAGGGAAATGGGCGGTTGGGAGGAGGCGGAATTTTTTTTTCCCTTTTCTCAATAAAAAAAAATTTAAAAAAAGAAAACTGAATAAAAACTGATTTGGAGATTTCTTGCTAAGTAACTATAATATATGTTTTTACTAAATAAATCAAAAACTAAGACTTGTAAAAAAAATAAATAAAAAATAAAAGTAAGCCCAGAGAGGTTACGGAGCTAAAAGTACACAACTGGAACCCACTCAGTGAAAGGAGAAATTTAAATCATGCAATTGCTCCCTGACCTCCACGTGTATGCACACACACACACACACACACACACACACACATGTACACACACAAAAACAAGAAATAATAAACATAAATTTATACATATAATGAAAATGAAACAAAATAATTTCTGTTCTTATTCTTTTTCTGTGCATGATATCATCCTATATGACAATAACACAGTACTGTAACTAGAGTTGATCTACTTTCAATGCTATTAAAATATTAGAATTTTGTTAGAAATGCAAAAAACTCAAACATTTAAATAAAGAATTAATATCAAAATCAAAGATAATTTCACATTCTTCCTGAAGATGTGATTATTTTAAATGCATAGGAATAGACCCTAATTTACTTCTTTTTATTTGTATGGAAAGTAGAAAGTCTTTATCCAAAATGATGCAAAAATGTGCTAGAAAAGTTCCTATTCTGTTCCCAGGCTTAAAACAAAGACAGACATATACATGGACAGAAATTTATGCATGCTCACATGAGACATCCTGTTCCTTGAGATTTCACATGTGCTTTGACATGAGAAAAGCACTCTTCAGCCTTCGACCTCTGAGGAAAGTAGGAAGACAAACCAGGAAAATCACTTTGAACTGATATGGAGATGTTCTGCTCTCTATTCAAGATGGGAATAATTATTATCTGCAAATAATAGTATCTTCTCTTTGTCTGTGTCTAATGATATTTGTCAATTTTTTGTCACCATGGCAACAGCCAACACACAAATTAAGTATTTAAAAAGAAATTATAAATTTATTTTAAAAATTGTTGAGAATTTTTAAAGGAGCTAATGTATGTTTTAATTTTATGCTTTGTTTGCAAATAAAAGAGAAAATAATGGATTCCATTGTTCACTTAAAATCTGTGATGCTGTTCTTGATTCTAAATATTTAGAGATTATTTGTGTTTATGAAGTAAATTACTAGTAGATTACACACCTTTCAAATTTGAGATTCAGACATGGTCATAATTATTCGAGTTCTGAGACATATATTCTGTGTCATTTTGGAGTTCAGTTTTCTAGAAACCAGGTTCTTCATTCTTAAATAACAGCAATACCTAATTTATGTATTGAAATTAAATGGCACACAGTAAGTGTGCAATTAATCTAAAGTACAAAAACTCTAAGTATTATTGTTTCACTAATAAAAGATAAGGAACATTCATCTCAATTGTTTAACTAATCATTTGGCTTCATTTCAAAGCCTTCAGGAACATTTACATCTTTTACATTTACATAGAAACATTCACTAATCAGCTTTCTTTTTTATTTGGGAAGTTTTTATTTTTTATAAACATTATCTGATTAACATAAATACTTAAGTTAGGATAATGTGCATCACATACAAATAATAACATTACTTGATTGTTGCCAAGTCTACATATTCTCAAGATATATTATGAAAGTAACTCAAACATTGAACAAATAAACCAAACACTGGAAATATCCCCAGGGATTTTATGTTATCTGTAGAAAATATGCAAACCTAATTATTTTTCATTTCTTATTTTCATGACAAACCTGTAGAATGTCAGATATACATCAAGATCAGATTAATATACATCAAGATCAGAGCATAGAGCAAATCAGAATGCACAAAAATTATATTAATCAAATTTGTTTTTTATGGTCTGAATTCTATGTTTAAGTAGTAGAAGTCTTAAAGTAGAAACATATATATTGCATATAATTCAGCAATATTATATAATTGAAATTCCAAATATATTTGATTTGGCCTGAAATACATTAAAGAGTGACATTTTTAGAAGACAAAGTGGACAGAAATTATTTTATTAAATGAACACAATAAAAAGTTACAACTATGTGTGAATAATGCCAAATATGTTAAAATGACATGTACAGGAGCCTGGATTGCAAACACTCACATGATTGTCAATGCACTTACTCTCAGCATCCTTTTGCAAGAGAGGAATCAGGCATCTAAAATCAAAATCTACTACTAATGCTTGGTGACCTGTATTTTTACTTTTTTATTCTTTCTTTAAAAATAATTGCAGTATTTTTTCTTTTCTAGTTTTTATTTGTATTTTTGGGATAATAATATAATTGAAATTTTGCCTTTCCTTTCCTCCCTCCAAATACTGCTCCCATATATCCCTTACCATTCTCATTCAAGTTCATGGCCTCTTTTTTCACTGTTATTATATACATAAATATATGTAAATTTATGTATGCTAAATATAACATTCTTAGTCTTTATAGTGTTATTTTATGCATGTGTTTATTGCCAACCATTTTTGTATTTGGAAATCAATTAGTGTGCTCTTCTTTGGGGAAGGCCACAACTCCCATTCCCATTTTTTGGTCTGTTAACTATAAATCTTTGTTTAGGGTTGAGAACTCATGAACTTTTCCCCATCCCTGTCATCCATGTTCAAGGCACATTTGAATAATCATATATTGAGATATTTATTGATGTAGCTTATAATATTTTTAGGTGACGTAATCTCACAGCAACTCCCTGATTATCTGGCTTTTACAAATCTTTGCACTTTCTATTCCACAATGTTCCCTGAACCTTAGGTGAAGATGTTTTGTAGATGTATTCACTGAGACTGAGAGTCATAGTTCTGCATTTTGATTGCTTGCTTGTGCTTTTCAGTATTGGTCTTTGTCTCTTGCAAAGACAAGATTCTTTGAAGAAGGGTAAAGACTACTCAAAACTGTGGCAGTAGTTTTGCTCATGGCATCATTTTCTTTAATTGTTGTTAAACACACACATATGTATATATCCTACACTGTATAGAATATATACATTCTATGCAGTTCATATATTTTCAATATTATATATGTTTTCAAGGCTGAGCATTTGATCTTGGAAAACTAATTGCTATGATCTTCCCTGGGTAAAACTATTTGTACTCTCAGAATTCCAGTTACCTCTGGCTCTTTATATAAGTTGAGGCCGCACAAGGGTATTTTTAAGAAGGGATGTGAGTAACTTTTAAATGATATTTTTATTTATTTCCTAAAAAATGTGCATGTTTGCAATATATTTTGATCACATCCATATTCTATTTATATTTTCCAACTTTTCTCTGACCACATTTTCTGATATATTCCCTTCATGCTTTCACATAATCTTCTTGTTAATTATTTATTATAATTGAAAGGGTCCAATTAGTGCTGTCTCTATTTACTTAGGAGTTGCAGTGTCCACTAGAATAAGATCAGCCTACCTAAGCGGCTTCAACCCTCAAAAATCATTCTCCCCCAGTAGTCATGTTAACATCCAATGCCTATTTAACTAGGGACAGACTTTAGATGTCTTTCTATCATCCATGATGGAATTATAACTGAATTGATCTTATGAAATTCTTGTGTAGCTATGCATCACTACTTCAAATACAGAAGTGCAAGAGACATGCTGATGGAAGTGGGTCTTGTATCTTACCTGTTGCTTTCATTGGTTAACTAATAAAGAAACTGCCTTGGCCCGCATAGGACAGAAAATTAGGTAGGTGTAGTAGACGGAACAGAATGCTGGGAGAAAGAAACTGAGTCAGGAGTTGCCATGATTCTCCCACTACAGACAGATGCAGGTTAAGATCTTCCCTGGTAAGCCACATAGTGGGCTACACAGATTATTAGAAATGGGTTAGATTAATATGTAAGAGCTAGCCAATAAGAGGCTGAAACTAATGGGCCAAGGAGTGTTTAAAAGAATACAGTTTCCATGTAATTATTTCAGGTATAAAGCTAGCCATGCAGGCGGCCGGGTGGCGGAAAGTAGCCTCGCCGCTCCTATTACAACGGCCGCTCCTATTACAACAATATGCCATATACACAAGACAATAATTCAAACCATTCTTCCATATCATAAAAGATTACATTCTTTCCACCCCTCTTTCACACACAATGCTACCTGATCATTGCTAGTGGTAGGTGTAGCTGTGGTATAATGAGAAATTATCTCGGGATGAACAGTCACAGTCACTTGTTCTCAGTACTAGGGCAACTTTATGGGCCTCTACACTGACTACATCCCATTGACAAAAGCAGCTTCTTGGATTAAGACTGTGGACAACTCAAAACAGTGATTATAAATATCAATATTTAAAAACACTTTAATAATTTGACCATTTAGTGAAATATTAATACCTAGCCCTCTAATCTCCTTAGACAAGGACTTTTGATCAGGTTTAAATCACCAAGTGTTAGCTACATCCAGAGAATCAAACCAGTCAGATGTTTAATGATTACCCCATAACTACCATGCAATTTTGGCACAGTGGTTGTATTTTGGCTGGCAGATGATACCACATTTGTTAATCATTTGTCTTATTTCCTATGACTGGAATCTTATTCTGAAAGTACTGCTTCTTCCTATAGGTTCCTACTTTTTCTTATGGCAGTTTTAGGGAATGAGGTTTGAAATTTGAAACATTTGATAATAGTGATCCTTGTTTAATTTTATTTTTAGGTATAAGCACGACCAGAATTCCCAGCACTGTTTGTATTTCTACTATATATTTGTGATAGTTAAGGTTTCTATTACTGTGATAAAACACCATGGCTGATGCAGCTTATTAAAAAAAAAAAGATGTTTATTTGGGGCTGTGGTAGGGAACATGGCAGCAAGCAGTCAGACATGTTGCTGGAGTAGTACCTGAGAGCTCACAGTTGATTTGATTGATAAGTAGGAGTCAAAGAGAGGTAACAGAGAATGGCATGCATTTTTAAAACAACAAAGCTCTTTCCGAGTGACACACCTCCTCTAGCAAGGCAAGATATCTTGATTATTTTCAAAGTGTCCCACCAACTAGGGACCATGTATTTGAATACATGAGACTATGTTAGTCTTTGGGACTCTTTAATCTCTCTGTTTGCCTATCTATCTATCTATCTATCTATCTATCTATCTATCTATCTACCTATCTACCTGTCTGTCTTACATCTATCGATCTACCTAATCTACATAGCATCTATCTCTCATCTATCTACCTTTCCTTTATTTCTTATTGAAATATTTCTTCATACAATAGATTTTTATTATATTTTCCCTTTCTTCATCTCCTTTCAAATCCTATCCTCCTTCTCTAGCAAAAGACCTAAGACAATCTTCATGGTTCAAAATTTGATGCTACAACAAGCAAAAAGTATTTTTTTCTTGATATGCTCTTACAAATCAGTCTTTTTATTGTTATGCTTCTATTTTAATTTTCATATTTTCATTCTAATTCTTTCTAGTTTATTCTCTGAGCTTCTCCTCTTGCCGCAAAACTCTTTCTCACAGAAGCCTTGAAGTGGCAAAAAATAATAACAAGAGGTACCTCTCTCAAAAAAAAAATTCCTATGGTAAATGATAGGGACATGAACCATTTACCATGGCAACACAAGGGTCTAAGGTTACAGGAGGGAAACCACGACCAAAGGACAGAGATACAATACCCAATGACATAAGCTTTGGAACATAGGTCTCTTGTTAGCAGAATGACAAGCAAAGAATTGGAATGCTTTTCTTAATAAACTTGGTTGATCATCTATGGCACTATCCTTGTGAATAGTTGTAGGGTTTTAAACTGATGATCTATTTACACAAAGTCTAGTTTGTACTTGCTTTGAGGTGAAAATGAGCTAATTGTGTACAGTTAGTCTGAGCAAAAGAAAAAGTCAGGCTTTTAAGTGTCCATGATCCTTGTGGAACAAATAGATCCAGTTATGAAGCATCCCAGTATATAATCTATGTATCAAAACTGTGTAACTAAATGAAGAGTTATATTCCTGACCACCCACAGATACATGTTCTTATAAGATTGAAATGCAATCATTAGATTACACATATACAACACATGAGATTATATACTACAGTATAGGTGTTGGGGAGACACCAAACTGCCATAGCAAAAGTAAACAACAGTTTCCAGAGTTGATGGTTCTGCACACTTTGTCTGGATAGAATTAGCCTCCATCAGATATCCACTCCTCCAGCAGGTTGAAATCAGAAATAGTTGTCAACTGTTGTAACTCTTATGGCCATTGACACTCCTGATCTTTTAATCCCATCTTCTTTCTCTCTCTCTCTTGAAAACAAAATATGGAGACAAAAAAAAAAAAAACAGAATAAAACAAAACATACAAAAACAAATGAAAAGGACAAGATATACATGCATATGCAAAGACACATACAAAAACATACAGAGGCACACATACACACACACACACACACACACACACACACACAAACCAAAGCCATAAAATCACAAAATTAGAAATAATAGTATACAAGCAAAAGGTCATAATGGTTAAAGTGCCAAAAGAAAGCAATATTAGACAAAAAAAAAAAATACCTCCCCAAATACGGCTATGTTCTATGTTGACTGTCCACTGATGGGCATAAGGCCTAACTTAGTTGTGGTTTGAATATTCAGTAAGACTTGATTGAATAAAACTAATTTTTCCTTTGCAAGTGGATGTCAAGTGGGGATAGTTATTGATTAAAATGGGAGTCTGTCCAATTGTTCCTCTCTGCAATGGGGCCCTATCTTGCTTGGATCTCTGCAGTCCTGTAGAAGCTGGCATGGTCTATGAGTTCATGTTTGCAACAGTCCTGTTTCTTTCAATATCTGGAAGAAACCATTTTTTGTTTGTGTTTTCACCCATCCCCTCCACTTCTTTTAGTTTTCTACCTCCTTTTTTGCATAGATTCATGAAGCCTGAGAAGAGGAATTTGATGAAACTGTCCCAGTTAGAACTGAGTGTTACAAGGACACTCTCCACACTCTCTAACTGTGGGTTTTGGTATAAGTTCAATGTAAGTCATTCCCAGCTTTGCTGCCTGTAAACTTCCCAACCCTCCCCACCTCTAAGGCTAGTTCTACTCCCTGTATATAACTCTTCTATACAGGTATCATATGGCTCCAAAATCTTTGGGTCTTCATTGAAAGCCAGGCTTCAATTTCTCATGTTTCATGAAATTGCCTCTTAAGGGTTCCTAACCTCTCAGGACTTTGTACAGGAAATACCTGCACCATGCGATTTGGTCTCTGTAATCTCTGAACTGGAGTTAAAGACACCAAGGCCCTTTTATTCTTGTATGATCATGACTCTAAAGCCAACACCATGTGGACAATACTTCCAATTCAGCTGCCAATTTGAGGTAGACTCTTAATTACCTTAGCTACATTAGCACCAACATTTGATGACAGTTGCCTTCTAAACACAAGGAGAAATCTTTGCCTTTTTTCATAAATTTGAAACTTAGATGTGTGAGGACATTTCATGAAATAAGTGTTCTCTTCATGGCCAGTCACTGAAAGCCTCTTCATAATGGTGATAATCTCCTTAATGTTTACTGCCTTTCTTCTAGCATATTCTTGGCTTATAGTGCTCATTTTGTCACCAAACTATGTATTTTTGAAACATTTGGAATGTTTTATTTATTTTTATATTTTTACAATTCTTCTCACATGCATTACATTTGCCTGCAGTTTTTCCTCCCTTCCTTCAGTCTCGAGCTCCCATCACCTTCCATCTCCCCCCATCCACCCTGCTCTGCCTTTTTTAGTAAAAGTAACCAACATGGTGTAATATGCTACAATAGTACCAGGCACATGTCATCACAACAAGGATAGATGAAGTAACCAGTAGGAGTAAAAGAATCCCACAAAAAATCATAAGTGTCAGAGATAACCCTCACTCCCACTGTCAGGAGTCCCACAAGAGCAGCAAGCTTACTCATTTAAAACATATGTGCAGAGTATCTAGGTTAGACTCTTACAGATTCCATGTTCATTTGAAATCCTCATGAGTCCTGGTCAATTGATTAGTTATCTATTTATTTATGAAAAATTTCCACCTCCTCCCCTCCTCCAATGTCCCTCCCCCTTCCTCCCCCTTCCCACTCCTCTCTCCAGTCCTAAGAGAAGTTAGGGTACCCTGCCCTGTGGGAAATCCAAGGCACTCCCCCATCCATCCAAGTCTAGGAAGGTGGCATCCAAACAGACTAGTCTCCCCAAAAGCCAGTACATTCAGTAGAATCAAAACCCAGTGCCATTAAAATTGGCTTCTCAGTCAGCCCTCATTGCCAGCCACATTCAGAGAGTCTGATCTGATCACATGCTCATTCAGTCCCAGTCCAGCTGGCCTTGGTGAGCTCCCATTAGATCAGTCACACCATCTCAGTGGGTCGATGCACCCCTAGTGGTCCTGACTTCCTTGCT
>NW_026068055.1:4015085-4025232 GCF_014885135.2 Alexandromys fortis
AAGGCAGGGAACCCAGACTGCTCTTCAGGCTGATGAGAGAGGGGGACTTTATTGGGGGAGGGGGAAGGATATGGGAGGCGGTGGAGGGGCAAGAGAAGTCAATTGATTCTTTGGGGCATGTTCTCATGATGTCCATGTCCACTCTGGTTCCAGCTATCCTTACTCCCTCTCTTCTGCAGGACTCCTTGAGAAACTCTGCCTAATGTTTGCCTGTAGGACTCTGCGTGTGCCCCATCAGTTGAGAAATGACTGAAAATTGGAAGTATTTCAAGACTGAGGTAGAAAGCTAGTGAAATGGAAACTCCATGTAACTTACCAGAGTAACCCAGAAAAGACTTCTAATACGGAGATCATAGAGCCTGAACTCGCCATCTTCTGCAACTAGGCAAGGTCTCAAGATGAGGGATTGGGACGCCAACCCAATCACAAAACCTTCAGCCTACAGTTGGTTCTCCCTGTAAAGTGTTCTTGTACTAGAGCCTAGCAGAATCTTCTTCAAAGACAAAGACACTTCATCATACTGTGCATTTATTATTTCTTTCTACCCTACTTGATTGTTTCAATGTAGAACTGTATTAACAATAATTTTAAAAAGCCACAAACTCAACATTATGCTCCCTCAAAAGTTCATCCACCAAAATAATTATATAATTACTTTTAAGTTTAGTTTCAGGTAATTTCTCTTAATATGGAAAAAAAATCTTTGCCAAAATATCACAGAAATGATTGCTAGGCTAGTTGCTAATACTGCTGCCATCTCACACCAGACTTCCAGGTCGCTATTGCTCTAAACATAAATGTCTTATAAGATCAAACTAAGATTAGGCCCATTAATCTCTGCTTAAAGAATTCAACAACTTTTGTAGTCCAAATCTCCAAGATATTTCACATTCCTCTCAAAAATCCCCACACCATGGTCAGTTTCTTCTAAGGAACAGCCCATTCTCTGCACTGACTCACATTGTACTGACTTTTCTGCTGCTATGAAAACACAAGTGTTTGAAAGTTACTTCAGGGAGATCAATTCATTTTAGCTTGTAGTTACAACAGATAAGACTTTACCGCCGCAAAGAAGCAAGGTAATTCCAAGCAGGCATTTTGGTTGGAGCAAAAAGCTGAGAGCTCACATTCTCAACTAAAACCACAAAGCAGAGAAACTTAAATGAAAGTAATTTGAGGCTTTATTCTTTATTCTCAAGCCCTGTCACCAGTAATTTACTTCATCTAGCAAGGATACACTGCTGTACTTCACTAAACAGCTCCAAACTGAACACTGACCTATTGCTTCCTCATTCATATCATCATAGACCCTAAAGACTCCACTAAAATCTCAATTTCAGCAAAATACACATACAAAAACAGTCTTCCTATATGCCAATTATAAGCCTACTGAAATAGAAATCAGTGAAATAAACCTATTCACAATAGCTATAAAAAGGTAACAAATTGAACACCTGGGAATCAACCTACCAAGAGAATGGATGGCTTGTAATTGAATACTCTAATTTCCTAGGAAATTGAGTTTAAATTACTACACATATTTGTACTTAAATATTTTGAAAAACTAATCACATGAAGAAGAGTCAAAAGCAATTTCATGAAAATTCTAAGTGTGGTACGTATGATTTGTCCCTCTTCAAATGTTTTAGTATAGTACATAGTATATTATTCTGTTATATGTGCTTAATATGCAATTAACTATCTTAGTTGCTTTTCTATTGCTGTGAAGATAAATCATGAATAAGGCAATTTTACTAGAAAGAATGTAATTGGAATCTTGCTTTAAAGTTTGAGAGTGTAAATCCATGGTTACCATGGTAGTGATCATGGCAGCACATAGGCAAGCTTGGTGCTAAAGCAATTACCAAAAGTTTACATCTTATTCACAAGCAGCAGACAGAGAGAAAGAGAAAGAAATAGTTACAGAGCTGACAGGGCACTAGGGCAGGAATTAGCTTTTGTAACCTCAGTACCCACTCTCAGGGACTTATCTCTACCAATAGCACCACACATCCTAATCCTTCACAAAACTTTTCAACCAACTATGATGAAGCATTTAAATATGTTTGTGAGACTATTTTCATTTAAACCACTTCACTAATTCTTATGTATTGTGTGATAATGCTTAAGATTATTGTTTTATCTTTACTTCACCACTCTATATTAAATTTTCTTATTTCTGTTCTTCAGACGAGTAAAAAAGAGAGCAATGAGATTAACAATATGCAACAACTGTGATTAGCAAACGATCGAAAGTAGATTTTCTCTTATGTCTACATTCAAAACATATTTTTCATTATATTATTATATTCAATGCATCATTATAAGAGTCAATAATGCTTTAATAAAAATATTAGTGAATCTATCTTAACTTTTATATATGTACTACCATATGTCAAAATTTAGGCCAGCCAATCTTCTATCACTGTGATGAAATATCAGATAAATGGTGTAGAAGTTCTTTCTGTTTATGCATTGCTTTCATTGGTTAATAAATAAATAAACTGCCTTGACCTAGTTGATAGGGTGGAACTTAAGTAGATGGAGAAGACAGACTTAAATTCTGGGAGGAAGAAAAAAGAGTCAGAGAGAGCCACCATGGAGCCACCAGAGTCAGACATGCTAAAACTTTCCTGGTAAGCCACTGCCACATGGCGATATACAGATTAATAGAAATGGGTTAAATCAAGATGTAAGAGTTAGTCAATAAGAGGCTAGAGATAATGGACCAAGCAATAATATGCAAAACAATCTCACACCAGTTTGGTTTCAAAGGGGTATTTATTTTAGGGGAAAAACTTACAGAATACCGACAGGCAGGAAAGGAGTCTAATCATTGGAGCAAGAGCCAGAAGCAAGAAAGAGAGCATAGGGCTGCTGTTCTTTTTGAAAAAGAAATAGACCATGCCCAGTGGGCTGGTATTTCTGCAGCTTTTGGCTGAAGGAGTGGAAGGTGCTCCCGCAGCACCTCCCCCTTTTGTTTCAGTAGGAGAGTTCTAAACCTACTACAAAGTTACATACAATAAGAACAAATATCCTATCCTAACTAGCTTCAGTCTTGCATAATAAATAACTTGGCCAAGTCATGAGAGGAAAGTAGCTATATTTATCTAGTCTTCAACCCCATCGAAGATCTGAGAAGGGAAATAATGTTATCTGAGTAATTAGGAAGTGCAATCAATCAACTTCCAAAACATACAACAAATCACAGAGACAACTGGCTATCTGGGCAATCATCCAAAGTCATGTTTGCAGCGTTGAAGCAACCAACTTTGGCTAAGGCCTAGAATAACTGACAGATTATTTTTAAAGGCAAGAGATTTTTCAAAAATGTCTTACCCTGTCTTGGCAAGATTTGAAAGTTCTGCTTATCCATTTCTAGATACAATGTATTTTGTTAGTAGTTGAGGTATGGGCAGTTCCTTGCCAAGAGGCCAGTTTTTCCAAGAAGACAAACTCCATGTGTAGTATTTTTGGTGCTCAACAATCTTTCTGGAATAGATCGGTATTTCCAAGAGTGATTGTGTCTCACTAGCACAGAACTCTAAGATTAAATTAAATGCCATTTTCTAAAGCTCTTTGAAGAGGTTTAAGAATATTTATACATAATATAATCTCTATGTATCTAAAGAACCTCATTAGTCAAACTATAAATATGACAGACATAGATGACTATTGATCTACAATTTTTAATACCTATCTAACTTAAAGACTAAGAGAATAAACAACTGTACAATAAATGAGAACAATGACCTCCAAATGTAAACAATGTATATCAATACATAAACAATATATAAGTATCTTAATCAGAGGTAGAAATGTATACTGATATATATATATATATACATATATCAATACATAAAAATATTTTGCAAAGCAGTGATTTAATTAATACAATTTCTGTGTGATTATTTTGGGGCTAAGCTCGCCGGGCAGCCAGGACAAACAAGTAGGCCCACCCTGTAACAGATAAAATCAAATTAAAGGAGAAAAGATTTCAGTTGTTTAACTTTCAAATGTGTATATGAACTTGAGTATTGTTCTATCAAGCTCTGTAAAGAGATGTGTTGGAATTTTGATTGGTATTGTATTGACTCTGTAGATTGCTTTTGACAAAATGGCCACTTTTACATTGTTAACACTACTTATCCATGAACATGGGTGTTCTCCCCATCTTCTGATATCTTTTCCAATTTCTTTCTTCAAAGAAATATACAGGTTTTATACTTGCTTGGTTAGAGTTACCCCAAAATGTTTTGTATTATTTGTGCAAACTGTGAAGGGTGTTGTTTCTCTGACTTCTTTTTCAGCCCTTTTGTCATTTGCATAAAATAGGGCTACTAATATTTTTTAAGTAATCATTGCTACAAATATGAAAAATGAAAGATTTAGTCTGACTCATGGTTGAACAGTACATTCTATATTAAAGGGAAAGTCATGGTAGCAAGAGCTTGAGGTAGCTGATCACCCTGTGTCTACAACCAGGAAGCAGACAATAATGAATACTGATGACCAGCATATTTTCTATTTATTCAGTCTAGCACCTATGTCAATGAAAATGCCCTATCCACATTGAAGGTTGATCATCACAACTTGAATGGAGAAAATTCTTAGTAGCTATGTTAAGAGGTTTGTTTCTATGGTGATTCTAAGTTACATCAAGTTGACAATCAAGATGAACTATCACAGAGACACATATGATCACAGTGCCTAAAAAAATGAGTTTGGAAGACCACAGAGTTGAGCTTCTGTTTCATAAGGAGACTGCCTCAAATGAAAAAGAAAACTAAATAAACAAAAAGGAAACGTTTGTCTTCAGCTTCTTTTATTCTTTTTTTTTTTCTATTTTCTTCAGATTGTTGAAAAAGGATGTGGAAAGCTATTGTCACTCCTAAGTATAATTACTTTTATATTTTATGGGCAAGGTTAGTTTGTACATATATGTTCAACTATCTTTTTTAGAATCATAAATCTTTTAATATTGCATTTTAGCGAAGGGTAGTAAGATTCTAGCTACATAGATTATTCCACTCATCTATTCAATATTATATTAATGAGTGCCAAAACGTGTAAGAACCTGTGCTAAGTGTTTAAATTTCATAGATGAACAATCCATTAAACTGATTGGTGTTGCCTTTTTCTTTTAAAATACCTTTGGTTCCATATTAAAATTAAAGTGGAGTACTTTTCAAGTTGATGTATATTTTGTAGCAAATTCTAGTCTTCCTTGAATTCATGTACCACTTACACCCAAATTTAAATTGCCTAGGAATGAGAACTTGTCAGGAACATTTATATGTAAGCTTATTTATTTCAGTATAAGTATAAAACTGATTTAGTACCTGACACTTATGTGTATAAGACTATTTTTTTTGGTGATTTGCATTCATTTCCTTGCCTGAGTCACCTATACTAATTAAATGATTTTCAGGGTTCTATTACTTTTTTAAATGGATTATACTTTTAAAATATTTATTTTATGTGTATAGCATTTTGATGCATGTATGTATGTGCACTCTCTTGAGGCCTGGTTCACACACAGGCCAGAAAAGGATGATAAATGCCCTATAACTAAAACTACAAAATGTTGTGATCTGTTACATTGATGTTGAAATCAAAGCTGGGTCCTCTGGAAGAGCAGAAAATACTCTTAAATGTGGAGTCATCTCTCCGTCCACAGTGCCATGCTTTTCATACAACCTCACAGTAATTGTGTGGAAGTGGCATTGCAAATAGGCATTCCACTCGGTTTGTTTCTGGACCACACCTCGATAGCTATCCAGGATTTATTTTATGTATAGATACTATTTCTTTGATACTGGAGAATTTCACATCTTTAAGAGGACATACAGAATAGATAATATCTGCCAGGCCATGCATCTTGGTCTTAGAAACCTAAATGAAAGCACCAGGAAATTAAGAATACCGACACAAGTATTAGAACCATAGATTCAGGTGGGTAATGTGTTCAGATAACAACAGTCCAGAAATTCCACACATTTGTCTTATAAGAAAATAATAGAAAGGGAGTTAGTTAATCTTCATAGGGGTTCATTGTAGGAGGGGCATTCTCAAGGAGTTGTTATCTCACAGTTACCTAGGACAAGGAATTGTTATTGGTATCTGTAACACATACTGTATTTAGTCAAAAATCAATCATTCATTAACATTCATACTCAGACCAGGGGAAAGCTGCATCATTCTCCTGAGTGTGATCCAGTGAAGACCTTTCTATTCCCATGAGCCTGGGACATTGACATGGCCAAGTTTTGTCACCAATATACAATCACTTCAGCCACTCTCTGCAAATATTGTCACTAATTAGATTGGTTAAGACTCAGAAATCCATATTCCAAATTAAATCATAATTCTGCCCAGCTTATTGTAACAGCACAAAACATAGTGATACCTTCTATATTTAACCAAGATCTTAATTCCACACGCATTTTCTTTGTTTCTTTTAACATCCAAATATGAGAAAATATGTGATTACAGAGAATATCTTTTCTCTCTTCTCATTTATATGTTATCAAGAACAGTCTGATATCCAGCTGCCATACTCCACAAAACCAGCTTAACAATTGCGAAATTGATAGACTCATCAGTAACTCAGCACTAGTCAGTGATCTCTAATTGAACATTTTCTTGTCTCCTTAGATATATTATCCTGATTTTTCTCTTACCTTTCTCTTTCCTTCACTAAAGTTGAATGATTATGACAATGTTTCAATAAATTATTAAATTTAGTTATAATAACCTGATTCTATAGATTTTTTATCTCTCATGAAATACTGGAGTGATTTATTATTTAAAGCATTTTAAAGATGTAGAAATGTGATAAACAGTCACAATCACTCCCCATTTGCTTCAAGAAGGTGTATGGGTCTGACTTTAAACAAAATTTACATGTGTACACACTCGCACATTCACCAAAGAGAAAACAATTCCTGTATACAAATAAAAAAAGCTATCATTATTTTCCTTTTTTTTTTTTTGGTTAACACATCACTTCTCCAAAAAAATTGTCTTTTCCTTGAGGGAAAAAATTAAAAATATAACAAAATAGGAAAGAAAACAAGAATATGACTTACTACTTAAAAGTGTTTGATACCAAACCTTGATTGAAGTTGAATTTCCAGACCCCATGGTGTAGAGAGAGAGAGAACTAACTATAGAAAGTTTAGTTTTAACATCCACATGTATGTTCAGAAATAGCCAATCCATTGACAAATATGCACTGCACCATAGCTTCCTCAAACACTTGGATTTATGTTTGGAGTTATGAACTTTGATTTCAATATGGTTAACAAGCTCAAGGTTTTTTCTCTTAGAAATTGCATATCAAAAATAAAATTAAAACATGACAAAATTATAGACTAAAATTTTAAGATTAAAAAAAATGGCCATTTCTCATCCTACTCTACATATAAATGAAGAGATTCAAATATAAATATTGTTTAAAGTAAGGTTTATAGACATGGTTTCTATGAAAATTATTGGTTAGAAAATTGTAATCTTAATAAACTTATAAGGGAAAAACTTGCAGGGCTTGAAGGGGACATATTCAAGCAAAGATACAATCACGTTAAGAATGGTTTACCTTCAACAGGGACTTAGAGGACACTTCAGAACAGGAATTATTCAGCAACAGACATTCTGCCTACAAGTAAGGAAGATAGACTTTGATTCTGCTGTAGTCAGTTTTTGGATGCTTGACATTCAGGAGACTTAATTTACAATTAATTTTGACTCTATGTCTTGGTAAAACATATCAACTGTTCAAGGGTGCTCCTCTGAGAAGAACTATTGATATAAGCAGCTAGAAATTAGCCAGAAGAGATGTGCACTGAACCAGTTCTTACAACAGGTTGAAAAAACAAATTAATGTAAATTACATATAGAAAATAGAACACAATAAAAGCATGGACCAGTACGCATATATAGAAAACTGTTATCTCAAACTGAAATGTCATTCCCCAGTTGGTTTGTAATACAAATAAACAAAATTCAAATAAAATAGAAGCAAAGGAATAATATTAAGATAAGGCACTCAAATATTTAATCTAAATACTTAGATTCGCAGGAAGAACTAATTTACCAAAGTAGAAAAACAGAATAAAGAATATTGGATGAAATAAGTAATATTTTTAAAATAGATATTATAAATAATATCATCCTGAAGAATTGCTGGTGACATATTATCCTTTAGGAAACAAATATGATCAATTCTGTATAGATTCTATTTAAAAAAAAAAAAACTAATCCCTATGGCTGGTGAGATGGCTCAGCAGCTAAGAGCACTGGCTGCTCTTTTGGAGATTCAGAGTTCAATTACAAGCAACCATAAGGTGTTTCACAGCAATGTGTAATGAGATCTGGTGCCCTTTTCTGACCAGCAGCCATACATGCAGACAAAATACTATATAAATAATAAATAAATCTTTAAAAAGTAAACCCTTATTAAAATTATCCTATAAAGCCAGTAATTGACTTGAAAGATTAATAATTATAAGATAAAAAACTACAGTCGATCTCATAAACATACATACAAATAGTAGAATTAAATAGTTTTCAAAATAAACCCATTGCCCATGATCTCACTAGCACTGTGAACCTGGCTAGATAGACATCATCAACAGTCCTGGTTTCCTTCCTGTTTAGGACATTTTAGAGGTTTAGAAGTTTAGATGTAGTGATATTTTGTTTGTAATCTAACAAATAAAGTTTGATTAAAGATCAGAGTGTAGAGCTAAGCCACTAGTTAGCCATAGAGAATGGCAGTGGTGACACACACCTTTAATCACAGCACTTGTGAAACAGAAGCAGATGTATCTCTGTGAGTTCAAAGCCACCCTGTTTTATACAAGATTGAATCTGTCTAAAAGAGAAATAGAGCTCACACAAAGGTGATCCCAGGACAGGTATTTAATCCCAGAACTAGGATGGTGGAGACAGGACTGGTATGGCTGGGCAGAGAGAGGAATATAAGCCAGAAGTAAACAGGAGCTCAGATGAAGTCTGAGGATTCAGTCTGAGCAGCAGTTAGAGAATTTGTAGAGACAGGATTGTCCCTTTGATCTAAACACTGGGAGAGGTAAGAACTCTCCAGTTGTTGGCTGCTCTCCTTCTCTGATCTTACAGCGTTAACTCCTATATATAACTTCAAGTTTTTATTATGAGGAACAATTAGAATCCATGTTATATTTAGAGAGTTAGAGGTTTAGAAGTTCAATTACACACTGTTAGAACATGTGAGTACTGCTTATAGCACCTTTATAGATGCTTTGACTTAGTGGTCATTGACATAATTCATTGGTGTTAGAGCTGAGAAAGATGCTTTAATTGATTCTCTTTAAGCAGCTTGATAATCAGCCTCTGTTACTGTGGAGACTAGAATGCAAGAAATAGGCTTTCATGTCAGATGCAGCTTAAAATCACTCAAGCCTTTATCCTAAATGTTCAGTGTTTTTAGCAATAAAGACCCACCCACAACTCTGAGAGTCAAACAAAGGTTAAATCAATAGTCTATAATGTTTTTTGGAGTCGTTTCAGATGCCTTTACCAACCATTCAAAAGGTTTCTTATGCCTGGTACTTGGTGTTTCGTTAGTCACAAAAACATCTATAACACAGTTACTGCATCTATGGCTCATGAAATATCACAGAGGATGGGCCAGAAAGATTATAAGAGCCAGAATATGGTGAAGCCTGCTGTAAAATAGTCTCAGAAATAGCTGCAACAAGGAATAAGAGAAATATCAAGGGGTATGCTAGCACAGAAGGAGAAAATCTCATGTGGTCCAACCCCAGCACAAAGAAATAAAGTTTACCAACGACTTTGGAAAAAGAGTCTCTCGGGCTGGAGAGATGGCTCAGTGGTTAAGAGCACTGCCTGCTCTTCCAAAGGTCCTGAGTTCAATTCCCAGCAACCACATGGTGGCTCACAACCATCTGTAAAGAGGTCTGGAGCCCTCTTCTGGCCTTCAGGCATACAGACAGAATATTGTATACATAATAAATAAATATATAAAAAAAAAAAAGAGTCTCTCCTAAGGTCGAGCCCCCTTATTTGTTGTCCAGTGCAGAACTGTCAATCCTGAGACCATACACACAAACAACAAAACAGGCTCAGCAGGTTGTGTTTATGT
>NW_026068055.1:4025831-4032598 GCF_014885135.2 Alexandromys fortis
TAGCTTCTTTTAAAGACTACATTAAAATTCTTTACCAAGTCTCAAATGTAGTTGTATAATATAAATATTTTTTCAAGAAGATCATACAAAAAGCAAGAAGGTGAACTAAAAAAAATGTTATTTGTCACTTCATATCTAGGGGTAAAACAAAAGTAATGATATCTAAGATTGCCTACAAAATATTAAGGAAAAATAAAAATAATCAATCATTTAAAGATATATACAATGTCGATAAAAATTATAAATAAATTGTCATAAATCTATTTCTCTAATAGTTACTATGTACATGTACATATATCACTTTCTACTGGGTATGTATCAGAGAGAGAGTTCAAAACCGATGAGCCTGGTTATGGAGGTATATACCTTTAATCACAGAACTCAGGTGGTAGAGGCAAATAGAGACTGAGGCCAACCTGTTTAAGGAGCAGGTTCCAAGACAGCCAGGGTTACACAGAGAAAACTTTTATATTGAAAAGTGTGATAAATGCATATATATGCATTGTATATATTTTATAATATATATTATAAAAAGCATATATATGGTAGATAGAGATGTAGATATAGATGTATGTTGATGTAGATAGTTTTTTCCTCATTAAGATTCTTTAGATGCTGATATATATGTATATATGTGTGTATATATGTGTGCGTGTGTGCGTGTGTGTGTGTGCGTGTGTGTGTGTGTGTATGTAAAGAACTGTTAACCCAAAAGACCACTTCGAAGGACATAGTAACATAATTTTCTAGAAAATATACCAAGACATTTTAAGGCTATAGTCTAAAAATAAAATATTATTCAATAAAAGATAACTATAAACCTTGAAGCAAAAAGACAAAACACAGATCAACACATTCTATATATTCAACACTATAAGTGGACATTTTTTTCATATTGTATAAAGTGGGTTTTCATGAAATTAAGCCACGTCAATGGATAATTGGATGTCAACTCATATTTTAGACAAATGTGAATGTTAAGTTGTTTGTAGATCTTGTTATATATGAAGATGATATGACAAGAATTTGTAAAATAATCTGAAAGTGTATGTTTATAGCATGGTGTTATAAAATACAAAATGATAATAACATATCAAAATACTAATAGAAAATGAAAAATATAATATAAACATATAAAACTACAACTATATTTAAAGGAAAATAATTTCATGATGACAATAGAAAACATTTCAAACCATGGATCTTATTCTGTAAATATGTATCTTCTGAAACGTAAATATTTAAACTTCTGAAATTTAACATTTTATGTATGGTAATTTATTAAAGTCATAAAGTATTTGGATGGAATGTGTAAGAATCATATTCAGTCTCTGATGGGAAAGCCAGAACCCAATTTATAGAACATATGCAGAAGTTTTAGCTGAGAACTTAACAAATAAATATCTATCCAAATAGCAAATGGGTTTGCAAAAGCAAGCAAATTTAAAGTCAGGCCTCTGGTAACTGAAACTGGACTGATTCATGTTACATGCTCAATACAAAAGATTATTTACCAATGTAAGCAACTGTCTTCAGCTACATGACACCATGCAAAATAACTGATGGCTTATAAAATGCTCTAGGAATATTGAAACATTTTATAATCACCATCCATTGTTGAAAATACACAGCATGAATTTTAAATGTGCATCTATTACCAATAGTTATATGTACACATCAAATATAAAGATGAAATTGAGGCAGCCAGACACAAAGTTTTGTATATAAACATGAGCAATTGATAGCTTCTGGGAGAAGGGTCAATCTTAAATTTCTTAATAATGTAGCCATGGATAGGTTCACCACATGGCAGAGCTGGATCTATGCCCAAATTACCTGGGCCCACATGAACTAGATTCAAAGGGGAAGGAGAAAAAAATAAGCCTCAAATTTTGGATGTAAGGAATGAGAGGAGTTGGGTGAATA
Source organism: Alexandromys fortis (assembly GCF_014885135.2). Lineage (NCBI taxonomy): Eukaryota > Metazoa > Chordata > Mammalia > Rodentia > Cricetidae > Alexandromys > Alexandromys fortis. The sequence goes on from NW_026068055.1 coordinate 4,027,758, forward strand.
TATTCAAAATACATTGTATGAAATTCTAAAGTATTAGTTAAAATATTTTTAAATGTAAATATATAATATCATAGTAGGCAAGTTATAACCATATCAGAACTGTAGTTAGTAGAAATCTACATAAGGACAGAAACAGGATTTACTTCAAGAGTACCATCTTCAACTCTTAAATATTAGTTGTAATTGTGCATATGTTTATCATAAATGCATATGATAAGTATATAGTATTATATATGAATTGTATTCAACATAATTATTTAAAATAGAAGTATATATGCATTTATGAAACTGTTAATTTTGAATTTAAATTAATAATTAAAATTTATGCATGAACCTCACTCAGAAAATTGGAACAAATGGGATAATAAAGATAAGAAAGGGATTAATTTTATATTTAACTAATGAGATTTTTGGTACAAAGTAAGTTTAGCGTCCACAGTGCTGTCTGAAGGCACTGAAGTTTGATGACCACGAAAAAGCCTGCACTTCAGTTCAAATGCCAATATTATATACTAGCAGACTTCTCCACTGCTTAGCAAAGGTCAATCATTTGTCATAGTCATTCCTTCAATTGATTGGATAAGGTCCACTCATATTAAGAACAACCTGATTTATGTATGACCTACTGATTTAAATATAAACATTATTGTGATGTAAATCACATTCAAAAATCTCATAAATGCTTCTAGAAGTGCTTAAACACATATCACAGCTCTGTACCCAGGCAAATTATTGTCCTAATTCAATTTGATAGTATTCAATTTGATAGCAGCTTGATTTATTTGATGCTTTTTGCTTGTATGCTTTTGATATGTTCACCTCTAACTTGGCAACAAAGAGTTGAGAAAGCAAATCAAAGTGGTTTAAAATCAACATGGTCATTTTACCATTCAAGTAAATAGTTAGTAGAGTACTTTGCATGTAGTTAATGTTTAATATGTAAATCATTACTCTAATATAAGGATGATTTAAATTAGATCCCATCTTAATTCTAACTTGGAATTTTGAAACACAGTTTTGCATTTATAAATAGTAAACAGAGTAATACATTAATGTCTAAGAATAAATGAGTACATGTTAGTTTTGGTTCTCAGTAACTAATTAAACTGTTGTTCCTTTGGTTAATTTTTTTGTTTAGTCATATCTGTTCAGACTTAAATTTATATACATATATAATAAATTCTAATTTTTTACCTGTATCCATCACCAATAGGTTAGTCCTGGTAGGTCCTACAAGATCAAGTTACTCATGTTCATTGTCTTAGAAAGCAACATCTGAATATAATGGAAAGTAACCTCTTTACTTAATTATCAATAAGTAATAAAAGATATTGCTATTTCTCAGTTTTAACATTTGAGTAAAAGAAAATGATGACTATTAGTGAATATTAATATTTTAACCAAAATTTGTCTAACATAAAAATAAACTGTAGAATTTAAGCATACATCTCTAATATACATATATGTATTTGAATATGTGTATACTTTTCTTACTATATTTTAAACTAAAATATAGCAATATTTCATCACATCTTCCCCTTCTGTGTTCTCTCCCCCAAACAATCCCACTCTCAAATTGATGGCCTTTTTTGGTTTTGCTATTGTATATAGATATTACATACACACACACACACACACACACACACACACACACACATATATATATATATATATCCTTCTGAGTGCATTTAATGTGTTTCAATATGTGTTTTAGAGATGACCACTTTGTTTTGGATACCAATTATACGACTCACTCCAGGGAGAGGCAATTCTTTCAGTCATTAGCTGTCTGTAATTCCTGGTCTATGGATGCTAACCTTGAAATTTTCTCCCTTAATTTCTAACATTTTTAAGGACTTTAATTTTTTAATAATTTCTTTTTATGTGTATGGACATTTTGCCTGAATGTATGCCTGTGTATCACATACATGTCTGGTAACTGCAGAAGCTAAATGAGGGCACCAACTCCTCTGGAACTAGTTTTACACAGTTGTGAGTTGTGTACAAGTTTTGGAAACTGAACCCTGATCTTCTAAGAGAACAGCCAGTGTTCTAGCTACTACCTCAACAGCCCATATATAAAATTTTAGAAACTGTATTAAATTCACCAATGAATATGCTCCATTTCAATACAGCAGTACATTCATCTATTGAACAGAAAAGTTACTCTCTGAGGGTCATAACTTTTCCTGAATAAGTAATGAGTTAACATCCAATCATGGATGAATATCGTATGTTTGTATATCATCATTCTTTTCAAAATGGAACCATTACATTTTCTAAAGTATGAAAAGTAACTATGATCTTAATTCACTAAAGTGTATTCCATTTGAATTTTCTATTTTTACAACTCGTGTCATTAGATTGTGGGTTCATGGCTTTACATACTTTATAAATAGAATTGTCAAAATTTTTCTATTATTTAAAAAATAATTACCACAAAATTTATTAAATGATAATTTCCATGTAGTGATTTAATCATTAGAAATGTTTTGCAGATGAGAAGGCATATCCATAATTCTATTAAAATTTCAAGTATTTTGTCTTACAGGTGTTCTACATATTATAATTTCCTTATTGAGAAATACTCTTGGCTATATCTAAGATTTAGTGTAAAATAGTTTATGAAACTGGAAAAGGCAAGAATACCAAGAAATGTAAGGAATTAGCTTTTCTCCACTCTAACTTAAAAGAAATTGCAATTTTAAAATCACTTTTTGATGCTAATATATATTTTCTCTGGAGAGTGTAGTTTCTCGAATCCTGATGTCTGAATCAGCTCTGGATCATCTTTTAACTTTCTAATACCAACCCAAACATATCAAGATTACAGATATAGTTACTTCTGTGTATTTTTGTTATCTATATTAAGAGAGATAACATACAAGTAAATATTAAGTAGAGTACTTTACATACAGTTAATGTTTAATATGTATATATATAATACTCTAATATAATAATGATTAACATTAGAGCCCATCTTAACTCTAACTTGAAATCTTGAAACAAATTTTGTGTTTATTAATAGGAAACACAGTAATACATTAATGTATAAGAATAAATGAATGCATGTCACTTTTGTTTTTCAGTAACTGATTAAACTATTGTTCTTTGGGTTCATTGTTTAAATCATATCCGTTCACACTTCAAAAATATATATTTAATAAATTCCAATTTTTGTATTTGTATCCAGTCTAAGATATTTTACATGAAAGAAATCAATAAGACAAAAGAGATATATAAGAACTAGATGATAGAAAACTTAATTTGTGTAATTTTTATTTCTAAAGCATGGGTATTAAAAGTCTCAAAAACTAATATTCTGGAGATCAAACAAAATTCTCCTTAAAAACCTCTCAGATAATGAATTTGGAGGTTCTCCTGTAGAAGAACATTTCTTACTCTGTCAACATTTCTGAGTTTCCCATTTTTTGTGTGTGGACAGCTGAGAACCACTTGAACCGAACTCAACCCCTGTGTGTTAGCATGCTCATTGGTATCATCATTATTTAAGTCTTATTTACTCAACCATGTTGATAACACTTAATAGCTGTAGGTAGACTCTTGGATTTTATAAAAAGCACAATCTTACAGCACACTTACTGTTCCACTGGCTCTTACAAATTTTATGTAAATTGAGTAGGTTGGATTTATGTAGTGTTTTATATACATATATGTGTGTATGTGTTTGTATTATTACACAATCACATATAAATATATGTGCTATATATAATAATGACAACTAAATGAAATATTTTGATTGACTTGAGAGAGAAACAGTGTATATGGAAAAGAATAGAGAGAAGAAAGAAAAAATAGAAGTGATGTTATTATAATTTCAAAGATAAAAATGCTGCCAGACAAATACCACAGTTGCAACTTCCTACACTCCATGTTCTCATCATCAAAGGTAAAGAAACATACATGTGAAGTAGGATAATGATTATATTTTTCATAAAAGGAAATGTATTTTTAATCAGTGAAATCATAGGGTGAGTATTCCTAACAAGACATTTTTTGCCATATGAATTTATAATTGCTCTCCCTCTTCATAAAATTAAAATTCAATTGTATATTTAAACTTATTCTTTATATAATTATTCTAGAATTACTTACTTGGAAAGTAATACTTGTAATTAGAGGTAATCACTTTTCCATGATAATTCAATACTCTTTTCACTCCATTACATGATATGTGAAGTTAGCATTTTTCACAACATTCTCTGACTCCTATATGTGGTTCATTATGAATTTTATTTCATTTTTCATTCTAAAATAAGCTGTCATAAAAAGAAATGGTATGTTATGTGATTTTTCCCCTCCTATGAACCTGAAATTACTTGATACAAAATGTCCATGAATGCTGTGAAAAGATAAATCTATGGGTTGTAGAAAAAATGAGAAAAGGTCAAAGGCAAAAAAAAAATTTCAACAAAATTATACAAATTTTCCATAATCTAAAATAGGAAATGTCTATGAAGGCTACTAGAGGAATTCAAACACCAAATAGAAAAGAAATTTCAGCAGGGCGTGGTAGTATATGATGGTATCTAATCTAGCCACTCAGGAGAAAGAGGCAGGCAGATCTCGAGTTTGAGGCCAGCATGATCTATATAATGAGTTCCGAGACAGCCAGGGCTGCAAAGAAAAGCTGTGTCTCAAAACAAAACAAACAAAAAGAAAAGAAATTAAAAGAATGAAGACATTAAATTAAACGGAGAAAAACTCAAAGCCATACCACTAAAATCAGGAACAAGACGAGGATGTCCACTCTCTCCATACCTCTTCAATATAGTGCTTGAAGTTCTAGCAATAGCAATAAGACAACATAAGGGGATCAA
>NW_026068055.1:4038260-4040317 GCF_014885135.2 Alexandromys fortis
CCCCTCCCCCCACTTCTCTCCCCTTCCCCCCCCACTCCATTTCCTCTCCCTCTCCAGTCCAAAGAGCAGTCAGGGTTCCCTGCCCTGTGGAAAGTTCAAGGTCCTCCGCCCTCCATTCAGGTCTAGGAAGGTGAGCATCCAAACTGGCTAGGCTCCCACAAAGCCAGAACGTGAAATAGGATCAAAACCCAGTGCCAATGTCCTTGGCTTCTCATCAGCCCTCATTGTCCAACAAATTCAGAGAGTCCGGTTTTATCCCATGCTTTTTCAGTCACGGTCCAGCTGGCCTTGGTGAGATCCCAATAGATCAGCCCCACTGTCTCAGTGGGTGGGTGCGCCACTCATGGTCCTGACTTCCTTGCTCATGTTCTCCCTCCTTCTGCTCCTCATTGGAACCTTGGGAGCTCAGTCCGGTGCTCCAGTGTGGGTCACTCTCTCCATCTCCATCCATCACCAGATGAAGGTTCTATGGTGATATGAAAGATATTCATCAGCATTGCTATAGGATAGAGTCATTTCAGGTTCCCTATCCTCAGCTGCCTATGGAACTAACTGGGGCATTGAAATGATCTGGTCCTGGGCTTTTTTTTAGTAGGGGGGTTTTTGATAACAGCTTCTAATTCTTCGCAACAGGTCTATTTAGATGTTCACCTGGTCTTGGTTTAACTTTGGTATATGGTATTTATCTTAAAAAGTGTCCATTTCTTTTACATTTTCCAGTTTTGTGGCATACAGGCCTTTGTAGTAAGACCTTATGATTCTCTGAATTTCCTGTGTCTGTGGTTATGTACCCCTTTTCATTTCTGATCTTATTAATTTGCATATTCTCTCTCTGCCGTTTGATTAGTTTGGATAGGGGTTTGTCAGTCTTGTTGATTTTCTCCAGAAACCAGCTTTTTGTTTCATTGATTCCTTGGATTGTTTTTTGTATTTCTATTTCGTTGATTTCAGCCTTCAGTTTGATTATTTCCAGTCTTCTACTCCTCTAGGTGAGTCTGCTTCTTTCTTTTCTAGAGCTTTCAGGTGGGCTGTTAAGTCTCCAACATGTGCTTTCTCTGTTTTCTTTAAATGGGCACTTAGTGCTATGAACTTTCCTCTTAGGACTGCTTTCATAGTGTCCCATAAGTTTGAATATGTTGTTTATTTATTTTCATTGAATTCAAGGAAGACTGTAATTTCTTTCTTTATTTCTTCTTTGACCCAGGTGTGGTTCAGAAGTTTACTGTTCAGTTTCCATGAGTTTGTAAGCTTTCTGGGGGTTGCATTGTTGTTAAATTCTAACTTTAATCCATGGTAATCTGATAAGACACAGGTGGTAACAAATATTTTTTTTGTAACTGTGGAAGTTTGCTTTGTTACTTAATATCTGGTCAATTTTCGAGAAGGTTCCATGAGCTGCAGAGAAGAGGTATATTCTCTCCTATTTGGTTGGAATGTTCTATAGATGTCTGTTAAGTCCATTTGATTCATTACCTCCATTAATTCTCTTATTTCTCTGTTAAGGTTTCTGTCTGATTGACCTGTCCATTAGTGAGAAAGGAGTGTTGAAGTCTCCTACTATTAATGTGTGCGGTTTGATGGCTGCCTTGAGTTTTAGTAATGTTTCTTTTACGTACGTGGGTGCTTTTTTATTAGGGGCATAGATATTCAGGATTGAGACTTCATCCTGATGAATTGTTCCTGTTATGAGTATAAAATGACCTTCTCCATCTCTTCTGATTGATTTAAGTTTGAAGTCAACTTTGTTAGAAATTAGTATGGCCATACCTGCTTGTTTCTTAGGTCCATTTGCTTGATTAGCCTTTTCCCAGCCCTTTACTCTGAGTAGGTGCCTGTCTTTGTGGTTGAGGTGTGTTTTTTGTAAACAGCAGAATGTTGGATTCTGTTTTCGTATCCAATCTCATAGCCTGTGCCTTTAATAGGTGAGTTGAGTCCATTGACATTAAGTGATATTAATGACCAGTGGTTGTTAACTCCAGTCACTTTTTTTTTCTTATTTATTTATTTATTTATTAAAGATGTCTGTCTCTTCCCCACCGCCGCCTCCCCTTTCCCCC
>NW_026068055.1:4042536-4058589 GCF_014885135.2 Alexandromys fortis
TTTTTTGTCTGACTGACCTGTCCAGTAGTAAGAGTGTAGTGTTGAAGTCTCCCACTGTTAATTTGTAGGGTATACTGTATGATTTAAGTTTTAGAAGTGTTTCTTTTACATATGAGGGTGTCCTTGTTTGGGGGCATAGATGTTCAGTATTGAGATTTTCTCTTGATGGATGTTTCCTGTGACTAATATAAAATGTCCTTCTTTGTCTCTTTGGATTGATTTTAATTTAAAATCTTTTTTGTTAGATATTAGAATAGCTACACCTGCTTGTTTCTTAGGTCCATTTGATTGGAAAATTTTTTTCCCAGCCCTGTACTCTGAGATGACATCTGTCTTTGAGGTTGAGATGTGTTTTTTGTATGCAGAAGAAGGATGGATTCTATTTTTGTATCCAATCTGTTAGCCTGTGCCTTTTTATAGATGAGTTGAGTCCATTTTAATTAAGGGATATTAATGCCCAGTGATTGTTGTCTCCTGTTAATTTAGTTTTAATTAATGGTGATGTTAATTTTGTTTTTAAATGTGTTCTTATGATTTCACCTACTCAAATACTAAACTAAAGCCAGGATGCAAACTTTACTGTTTTTTTCTTTCTGCATCAGTGTTTAGTACATTTAATAAAAGAATTTATAAACATAGTTTTCTTTAAAGCCTTCTTGTTCATTGATCATCCATTCAACATTTTACCCTTTGCTCTCAAAGTAGGAAACTCAATTTCTATGATGGTTAATGGAACTTTTGACAATATAATGAAAAAACTTCTCAAGAGTCAGAGGGTAAAAAAAGAGATGGCTTTCCCCTCATATCAGAAAGTAGCACTGATGTGCTAAGTATGTGGTATTATTTACCTTATTAGTATTGTAGTCTTGCCTGCCTGCCCTTAGTTTTAAATTAGTAAACATCTTAGAGACCTCCCTATTCAATACCTACTTTTTCCATTTTTTTGTGATTTGCTACTTTTATTAGACAGGAGTGGGAGGCACTCACAGCAACACTGAAGCAGAGTCTATGCTTTCTAACATCCAGCTCTACATTTCCCCAACCTCACCTCTATCTGTCAACAAAATTCAAGATAAACAATTGACTAACAAAAGAATTTCAAGCTGCTTTCCAATATACTGTGAAAACATGCTCAGAGATATGTTCTGGGATAAATAAAGGTGGTGATCCAGCTCACTCCCTGCCTTTTTTATGATTCTATTTTCATATAGCTTAAAGAATCTATTTTTTTTAAATTAGAAAAGGTATTCTATTGCACTCTACAATATATCCCAGCCAGTCTCAATTGCCTAAGCAAATCCTCCTGTAATAGAAAAAAACAAAAAAACAAAAACCAAAAAAACAATTCAAGTTTCAGAACAATGTTCTATTTGTGTCCTTCAGGCACAGATTAATAACAATAACAATAATAAGTGATTCTGAGAATAAAATATAAAACTATTTTATTTTTTTTAAATCATATTTCTCACTAATCGAGAATGTTGTTACAGAGATAAGCTTAATATAACCACATGCCTCCCACCAAAAGAGAGATGACATTTAACAAGGGACCTAAGCAAAAGACAGTTTGGAAGCACGATCCTGAGCTAGAGTTCCATGTCTTTTCCCAGATGGTCGAGGGAAAAGTTTCGCATCAGTTTGGAGTGAGTTTCAGAAACTTTTTCAGATATTTGAGGTATATTATAGAATTTTGTGAACATGAATTTTACTTAATTCTGTTTTTTCTCTCTTTCTGACAAAATACATCCCCCAAGAGTATTCTCTGAGAGCAATGTAAAGATTCCATGTGATAAATTGCAAGTACACATATATGAGTCATCTGGAAGAGCAAAATTATCGGTTTTCTAGATTCATGGATAAATGGTGCATTGCCAATCTAGGAATGTACACCATCACAGCACATTCACCTTCCTCAGTACTACCAAACTGCATGATTACATTAACCTTGGTCTAGATCTTGGTCTCAGTTGCATACTTTATATGATTTTTATAAGAAGCAAAAATATATTCTCTTTTAAGTTCAATTACAACATCAAATACTCATGTGAAATAGGATGATTCTAGATGTGAGATTAAGTTTGTGTTTGCACATGATGTTTTCTTCATAATCACAACTGAAAATCAATTGTCAATAGACATTACCAAAAATGGTTGAAGTCTGAAAATTAATGTTTATTTATTATTTTGAAAAATATATTTTTCATGTTATGTTTTCTTCTTCCCCAATTCATCAAAGATCCTCCCCACATCCCATATCATCCTAATCCATACCTTCCTTTTCTGTCTCAACTTAAAAAACAAACAGGCATCTAAAGAATAATAATAAAATAAAATAAGTAAAATGAAAAACCCACCAAAATAGAGCAAAAAATAAATAAATAAACAAAAGAAAGTAAAAATAAAAGCATGAGAAACACACATAGACAGGGACACACACTTTGATACACACATTAATCCAATGAAAAACCTGGAAGTATAATATATATGCAAAGGACCTCTAAGATTAAAAATAAAAGCAAAAAGGGTACCTTACAAATCATGAGACAAAGAATCTCCGAAAAAAAACATTGGGTGTTGGGGACTGTGGACCCCCAGACCCTGAGTTTCATGTAAACAACTTGTTTTTCTCTGCTCTGAGCATCCTGCAGCTGCTCTGAGCATGAGATCCTGATGGCAGGCTGGTGAGGCCTGCAACTGAAAGATCCCAAGAACTAGGGTGTGGCAACCGCCTATATAAGCTGCCCCTGAGGACAATAAAGTGGACATCCTTGGCATTCTTGTATTAAGGATGTCCCCCTTGGCCCTGTAAGTCCATTTGTCTCTGTCTGTGTTTGTATGATTTTAAATTTTCAACCTAGTTTCCATAGCACATAGTGTGAAGAGCACAGAATGGAACCGGTGTAGTTTCACAATTGAGTTCTTTTTTTCTGTTGACCATCTACTATTAAGCATGGTATCTGCCACTGAGAATGGTTTGTGTCACCACTGAGACTCCACTGTAAAGAATAATTTTTATTTTCAAATAATTATCAATTGGAGATAGCTTCTGAGTTAGGGACAATAGCTTGAATTCACTTTTCTCTCAGCACTGCTGACTCATGCAAACCCTGTGCATACTATCACAGACTCTTACCATTTATTACTTACCTGAAGGGTATATTTCTATCATATTAAACACATTAGTAATAAAAGTTTGGGATACCTGCCTTCTCCTAAATGGAAACTGAGGAGAAGTGGATTGGGTAGTGGGAACACAGAGGTGAGGATGGGGTGAAAGATGGGGTGTAGAAGAGGGAGAGGAAACTGTGGCTGGGATGCAAAATAAATAAATAAATAAATCTATTTATTCATTTATTTTTAAAAAGACTATTCTACATTCTACTTAATTATATTTAATATACATAACAATAATATAAGCTTTAGACTTTTAAGACTTCTCCCCCCCTCACTTCCTCCTCTTTTTTTTCTTTCTTACATACATACACACACACACACACACACACACACGCACACACACAGCATTATAGGGCAAAAGTTTTTCAAATGCAGTCAAATGCACAATTCTCTAAACAAAGCATCACATTTGCATGATTGAATTCCTCCCAAAATGACACTGGTCTTCTCTTTTGAATTTCTTTATCTCCTCACTCCTTTCTCTCCATATAACAACTGCTCTACACAATGTTTAAGTTACTTGAAATTCAGCAATGATTTAAAGGTACAACCTGCTTTTGCTTTACATATAAAGGGAAAATAATTTTTTCTCATAGAAATATGAAAAGAAAAAGGATATGGATATGTCTGAGTGAGGAAGTAGGGGGAAGGAATTGGGAGGAGTTCTGGAAGAGAAAACATTGCATGAAAAAATCCATTGTCAATAAGAAGAATAAGATTTTAAAAAAATAATTAATTTTTAAAATATAATGTAGAGGCTAGTGATACAACTGCTTGGGCAAAACTTCTTGCTATCGAGGCTGAGGACCTGGTTCATTTCAAGAACTACTTTGATGGAAGAAGAGAAACAACTTGACTCCCTAAGGTTAATCACTGAACTCTACACAGGACTACCACACTCTCAGAATAAATAAATTAATACAAAAATAATTTACCACTTACATAAAATATTAAATAATTATATTAAAGTTCTGTTTGGAATTTTTATGATTGATGATTGAAAAACAATTGCATTTTTACACTTTGAAAACTAGAAAAATTAAAACTACTGTTTGGCTAATATCCAAAGTAAGCAAAAATCAAACAATTAATGTTATAGCTAGATTCATTCTTGAGTACAATAGAGAATATTTTTATAAGCCAAGAGTGAAACAACCTCTTAAAAATACAAAATAAAATTAATGGTGGTAGACTATGGCATAAAGGGGAAAGGTTGTCTGAACACATTTAGAAACATTCCAGAAGTCTATCAGAGATCAGGATGACATATTGAAATCATTATGGAACAGTGCATTTGAAAAGCAACACAGACAGAAGCTGACCAACACAGAATAGACTCCATGATTTGTTCATGATTTTTTTGTTTTCTTTACATATTACTCTTATTGATTTTTCATTTTTTTGATTTTTATCTTTTATGGATTCTTTTCTCAAATGATATATCCTGATTATAGTTTATTTCCCTCTACTTCTTCTAGTTTGTCCTCATCTCCTCTCTTTCTGATTCTACTCTATTTCTCTCTCTCTCTCTCTCTCTCTCTCTCTCTCTCTCTCTCTCTCTCTCAGAGAAAATAACAAAATACAGCAAAATAAAATCTAATAAGTTGAAGGAAAACTATTATATCAAATTTGGACACAGCAACCCAACAAAATCAAAAGCTTTTCAATAGCAAACACAAGAGTCAGAGACTTGACCGTTCTCACAGTCAGAAGTCTCATAAAAATAAGCTAATAACTAAGATAAATGCAGAGGATCTGGGGCAGACTCATGTAGGCCCTATGCATATTGGTTCATATTGTGAGCTCATATTTGTCTTGCTTACTTGATTCATAGCACCTTGTTCTCTATATCTTCTGTTCTTATACTCTTTCTACCTTCTCTCTTTAAAGATTCCCTGAGATGAGAGGAAAAAGATTTGATAAAGACCTCCAATTTAAATTCTCTCCCTCCACATAATATCTGGTTGTGGGTCTCTATCTTGCCCCATCTGCTACCAAAATAAGCCTCTCTGATGATGACTGAATAAGGCATTGATTTGTGAGTGTAGCAGAGTATCATTAAGAATCATTTTACTGATTTTCTTATTCTTCTCTCATATATGATATCCCAGCCACAATATTTTCTCCCTCCACTCTTCCCAGCACTGCCAAACCTGTCCCTCGAGACTTTACTTGGAGCCATGTCTTATTGATCCATTTCATCTCCCATTATATACTCTGTTTAAATTCCTTTTATATCTACATACATCAGGAAGTGCCTGCAGTAGTAATTCCACATGGATTTTAAAAGATTTTTAGTTTCCCCTCCCCACATTATAGCCTTTACACTACAATCCCCTTCCCTAGTTAATACTCCTATTCCAGCTTCCCCTCTTTTTACCATAATACTGTACTGTATTTCCCATTCCTCGGAAGATCCTCTCCTCCCTCACTAGTAACTAGTGGCTATTTGGATTGAAACACAAATACACACACACATATATTAAATATATAATTATTATTTATTATTTAATATATAATAGATATATTTAATATATAATATATAATTATATATATTAAAGGTGATAATCACATATAAGAGAGGATATGTAATATTTGTATTTTGTGGTCTGAGATCCATCACTCAGAGTGATTGTTTCATTCTCCATCCATTTACCCTCAAATTTCTGCTTTCTTGCAACTGAATAATATCCCAATGTGTATATGTCCCACATTTTCATTATTTATTAATCATTTGAGGAACATCTACACTATTTCTGATTTCCAGATATTATGAATAAAATATCAATGAACCAAGATGAGAAAGAATATATAGCATGTATTCTTTAGTTTATTTACTAAAGCTATTCTTTTGAGAACTGAGAATAAATCATACTACATAAATGAAGAAAAGATGAACAATTAAAATAGTGAAAAGGTGAATTTGTTTACAACTGAGCTACTGCTGTTGTTGATGAGGAGCTACTTATGTAAATTGTATTGCATTAGTGATTTTACTGTGGTAGATTTTTAAAATACATCTGCTTTTTAAATGAGATAAATAGTTGAAGTAAATTTTAACACTTTTATATTAGATGTCATCCTACACTATCAAAAACTCTGCACATGCCGCTATGGCTAAGCTATAGAATCTGCTACTTAAGGTTAGCCTTCAAATTTCCCATTTCCATAATACATTCCCTAAATCATTTTATACTGGTCTATGCTCAAGAAACACATGATAAATATTGACTTGCTATAATATGGATCAGTGCGCTCTACCCAGGTGAGGACAGGGAGTTATTTCTTTAAATAACTTTCTATTAAGTTGCCGCTCAGTTTTGTAGAAGATTTCTTGTCTACCTAGTAGTACTAGTACACTCAACCTTGTCATTTCAGAGGCAGTTTCTCAGTGCTAAGAGCAGCAAGACATACTGTACACAGAAACCGTGCCCTGCACAGATGAAGACATAATGAGAGCAGGGTAATGAACAGAATAACAGTGTGCCAACACAAGATAAATTTCCTTCCCTTGGAAGCAATGTCTACAGAGAATTCCAATGAGAAAACACAATACTTCAAACTGTGCGGCTGGGATATATATTCTTATCAAGCAATGCATTTCTTATCATGATGAAAAAGAAAATGGATCCCTAGCTAATGCTGATAAGTTAAGAGAGATAATGTGGTGCAGTAAACATTAATACATCATCCTCCGCTAAGTCTCAAATGAAAATAAGATAACAAAGAAGTAAAGTGTAAAAGCAAAACTGTATGCCCTTCACATGAAAGAGAGCAAGTAGAGCTGATATTGGCCTTTGATTCAACGTAAGAGATTCCAAATCAACTTCCCTAATTTTTAAACAAAGTCTGAAAACTTTATTTCTTCCCTAAAACAGCATGCTACTTAATGAAGCTAATGAACAACAATGCAATCATTCTAAGAAGGAAAGGGGTATCTCATAACAAACTGAAAACTGAGGTAGAAATTTTCATTACCATATTTTTAATGATGAAATTATTTATTAAAATAATGATGGTCTAGTTATAAATATCAATGTTGGCATTAAAATGTTCTATTATGGAGAGTTTAGAGATATTTTTAGGTGGTGTTTCAAGCAGAAAACTGTGCAGTTACCTAGAAAGCATGAGCATGTCGGCATTTTTTGGACTTGCATAGTGAGATTTTCACTTGAGTCAAGAACACTGGAGCAGACATTAGATACCATTGTTCAGATTCTGCCCACTTATTTCAGCTCTTTCTGGTATGAACCAGTTTATACCCAGATTCTTTTGTTTATCTCCTTTGTCATAATTGAAAATAGATTCTTTTGGTGATGCAACATGCCTTTAATCCCACAGCTCAGGAGGAAGAGGCAGGGCAGATATTTGAATTTGAGCCCAGATTGGTCTACAGAGTGAGTTCCAGGACAGCTGGACTATATAGGAAAAAAAATGTTTAGAAAAATTGTTTTATTATACATATATCTTGATTTGTTTTCCCTCCCTCTGCTCCTCGTAGTCCCTCCCCACATCTTTCCCATTTCAGAACCACTTCTTTCTGCATTAGAAAAGACAAGGCTTTTAGGAGAAAACAACCAAACATGACAAAATAGAATATAAAAAGATAAAACAAAAACCATTACAAAGAGACTGGACAGGGCAATTCAGTAGAAGGGAAAGTGTGATACAATCAGGATCCATAGCAACCTTTAGGTGCAATGGCCAATGTCACAGCAACCAGTCCACATGGAGACTGGAAAGACAGTAAATTAAGGAGGTTTCTGTAGAAACCCACACCCATGCTCTCAGGTATGCCTTACTCCTTCCCTATCCCTCTCTCCTCCTAGAAAACTCTATTCCTAAAACCTATATTAAAATGTGTTTCAATAAATTCCAGCTCTGATTTATACTGGCTTTCCCAGAAATTCTTTTTTTGAGGAGGATTCAAGGTTATGGCTTTATCTCAGTGGAGGTCCACCAAAGACAAAAGTACTTGAGGCTGCTTGCCTCGATCTGAAACACATGGAAATTAAAGAAGCTCACAGAGATTACCTTTTAGGGAACCTTTCTTTACCATCATTTTACTTACTTTGTCAAATCCATTCCAGTAATATAACAACTTTTATATGTATTACAGTATTTTCAGCATTTATATATGTTTCATTTATACTCCTTGAGATTTGATTATCTAAGAGTTAATTAATTCTATGAACCATTTGCAAATCTCTAGGCCATTCAATTTAACTACTTTAAAATGTAGCATTTATATTACAAAATTTATTAAGAATCATACCCTACATTAATGTAAGCATGTTTGTTCAATTATTAATTGTTTGATTATGTTTTATTCATATGTACAAACTTCAATTTTTGAAATTGATATTAAATGTATATTTATTTATTTTTGTGCTTATTCAACTTGTCTTACATAAGTAATGATACATTGAGTCCTATAAATCAGTATCATGACATTCCTGAAAATTAAATTCTACTCCAAAAATGAACTCATAACTAAAAGAAAAGAATATCTAGTTAATATTTAAATATTGGTATAGGAGGTCCTTCTGTCTATATGTTGTTTTCATTGGTTAATTAATAAAGAAACTGCTTGGCCTGATAGAGTAGAACATAGGTAGGCAGGGTAGACAGAACTGTATGCTGGGAAGGAGGACAGTGTGGCAGACACTATGGTTCATCTGCCCAAGATGGATGCTGGTTAGAGTCATGCCAGTAAGCCACAGTCAAGTGGCGATACATATTAATAGAGATGGGTTAAACTAATATGTGAGAGTTAGCCAATAAAAGGCTAGAGACAATGGGCCAGGCAGTGTTTTAATTAATACAATTTCTGTGTGATTATTTCGGGTGTAAGCTACCCGGGCAGGACGAAAAGCAGGCCCTCTCTAGTACAATGAAATATAATGAACAATTTAATTATATTTATGTTAATAGTGTAAAATATGTTAATAGTGATAAATAGTGAAGCCCACAAGATGGTTCAATAGGTAAACGTACTACTGCAAAATCTTGAAGAAGCAAATGTTTGATGAAAGACTTGAATTTTTGAGTCCCATCCCTGCAAACCAGATTAACACTTAAGGAAAGAAGCAATAGCCATACATAGTCCTCTAAGCTCTACATGTGCTGCACTGTCACACACACACACATATATGAACATGGATATGCATACACATATGCACACACACAATTTGTAAACATTGAAATGAAGATACAAGATAAAACAATTCCCACTGAATCTGAAAGATATAAAAATAAACATTCTTTTTCCATGAGTCAGTCACAAATACCATCTCTGCTACATGTATGTTTGAGTATATGTGTGTACATGCAACTTTCACTGTTTAAGGATAAGTACTGTTAGAAAATGTGAGAAACGGGAGGCCATGAGAAAATGTAAAATAAACACTTAGATAAAACTTTTAAAATGAGTAATAATTAAGAAAGGAGAAAAGCTAGCCTAAAAATATTTAATTAAATAAACATTAAAAATCTTCTTTTGAAAGTCATCTGCTTGTACTTCCTGCTTACTTAGGTAACATGATTTTCCTTCTCAAGTCTTTGATGGGGATAAAGATTAGACAGTTACAATCCTCTTGTATCTTAGCTAGGGCACATTAGGTACACGACATATACTTTCCAGGAAAGGACAGCTATGGAATAATCTCTCTGTAATTTGTCAATTACCCATGGCCTGGCCATTTAGTATGTGTTTCTTGCTTGATGTTGTTCTTCTTGGTTGTAGCTTCATTTTTGTTTATGTTATTACCTCTTCTATCTTCTGCAAAATACCTGATAATTGTTTTATTATAAATAGTTTTCTGTTAAGATTACAACCTTCTTAATTAAAAGGGGGGGTTCTGGAATTTTGATCCACTTAAAAACAACTTTGGGGGCAGCAAGCCATAGGGCATGGTCTTGTCAGCTACATGATAAACTGATAAATTGAGGGAGAAGGGTCCCTTGCCAATGCACTATCTTGGGTGGTCATAACAAGGCATGCAACTTGCTCTCCATCCCTGGATAGAACCCTGGACAAAGGATTTGCTATAGTGACAGTGTCTAACATGTACTGTATTGGTGAGGGTTTTCCCTTATTTTATACCTAAAGAAATTATTGCAAACCTTTAATAAAATGAAATACACTACTATCTTTTCAACCTACAGCAAAATCAGATTAAAATATGTGCTTCTTAGACAGTTATTGAAGGGGTGTTCAAGAGAAAGTAGTCTAGGCTGTGTCTATTCTACACACAGATGGAAGAAAAATCAAGCTCAGAGTTTGATGACTGTCGACTTCAGGGTCACTTACTATATAACTCCTAAGCAGCCCCAACTTCACAACAACTCTTTTTTATCTGAATGCATAAGAGATTATTGAACATAAGTTCCCTACTTCTAAAAGTCTTCCTAATACCTTTAGGGAAAAATGTGTTGCCTGACATAAATTTGTTAATTGTAAATTTGTTAATAATTGAGAATTATTAGTAATGTATGACATTTCTCCATTTCAAAGATATTTGTGTCTTTGATCTTCTCTATTTATAGTTCTTTCAAACTTCTAAGACCTTAACATCCTTACATCATGCTAATCCTTGGGAAATTTTGAAATGTAAGTTAATGCCATTGAAACTCATCAAGAAAGGATCTGTGCACTCAGATCCACAGTGAAAGCTGTCTTTCATCCGAGTCATCTTTGTTTGCTTGGCATACTTTGCTTGATGCTTCATTGTCCCATGAATAACCTGCCATGAGGTCTAGAAGATCTTCGAACATGAGTATTTTTGTTCTGATACTGTGTAAATGCTTCACAATAAAATTTCTTACTTAAACACATTCTATTTAAATCCAAACTCTAGAAAAAATAAATCACACTGAAGTTTATTCTAGACTAAGTTCATTTGTGAGCAACAAAGTTAAAGTCTTAATCTGAAATAATGAAAATATGTATTCCAAGGAGACACCTGGCCCAGTACTGAGAACTGCATTCCAAGTAACAGCACAACACAGAATCAGTGCCTTTTTTCTGTGAAACATTTCTGTTTCTGATGGCACCTCTACCACATGAAAGATGCCAGCAATCTTCTTTCTAACAATTTAATCACTGATTATGTAAAACATTTCATTTTCATTCAGACAGGGTAAAAGTATTAATATTCTTCACACTGTCTCCTCCTTCTCCTGCTGCCTATTTAATTTAATTCTTAAGATACAGCAACAAAAAGTGATTTAAGTTTTCTTTTTTGAAGTCATGATGAATAATCATAAGAAAGAGTCAATATGTTATAAGGATAATAACTCTTTGTGCTTATTTATCAAAATAGATGCCCCCTAGAAAACACATTTCATTTTGGAAATTTTAAAGATATTACCCCCATGGTTCTGGATGGATATAAAATTTATAAATCATGATCTCTTTGAATGCTACAGAAAACCCAAAATTTAAAATTTTAGAATAAACTGTTAATAATTATAAAGTGCAATTATGCCTTTAACTTAAATTGATACACCCTGAAAAATCATTACTTTCTGAGACTGAAAGACTATTTATTTTATAAAGGACTGAGAACAAACAGTAGTAATGCCAAAACAATGAAGGAACACTGTGATTCCTTTGGATGTTTCATAAGAATAAACATATTAATTCTATTAATACTGAGCATGGTAATCTATATTAGAATTACTTGCAAAGAAATAAAATGAAGCCTTATAAAAAGATGGAAATTTGACTCTGATTTTTTTTATTACTGAGTAAATAAAGCTTCATGACTAAATAGGGTTTGCTACAGTTTGATTTGTGTTTAACTTGTTGACTAGCACAGCATTTCAGTCTTGAAAGTTTAACCATACCTACATACTTCTGAAAGAGGTGAGTTTTTCACTTAGAATCTTACACTCTTTCCATAAAGTTCTATATCAAGTACCATTCTACTTCTTCAAATGTTTGTTTACATCCTCTTCTTTCAGGAAAGTCAATCTGGCAGTAAAATAATTCACAGAATGAAAAAAATCAATGAACTATAAAGTAAGAATGTGAACATCCAAAGTTGCCAGCAGATCCCACCCTTCTCTCTGACAACATCTATTTCACTTAGAAACTCAGAAAAGTTTATTATTCTAAGAAACCAAGCTACTTTCTCCAAGGGAAGTTTATGTGAAGAAACTTTTGTTTATGTAATATGTGGAGAACAGTAATAAGTTTATACAGTAAGCTTCTACCATGCTTAATTAAGATATTCCTCTGTTTCTTTCTTTAGAGACACTAGTATCAATGTACTCCAGTCTGGCCTAAAACTCACTACTCTTCTGTGAATTACATTTAGTTGTAGATTCTTTTGCTTCTATCTCTGGTAGAAATAGGGAGAACAGTACTGCCCCACCATACCTAATTTATACATGTAAGGCCAACTGAGTATCATGTACAGTCCACTGGGTCCCATTTTCTCATCATATGTTCACTCCATGTTGACATAATTTTGCATAAAACCAATAACCAAAAGAAGTTCTAGCAAGAAGTTCAAAGAGTGACATATTTTATATTATATTGAATTAAGTAATTTTTGTTTAGCTATAAGGCAATAGAAAGGTAAACTTCAAAGTGAAAAGTCAAGCTGTTAGGTAATTCATGGTTTTACTAATAGTTCTTTATTGTGAGAAACAATAAAATCATAAAATACTAAGCAAATGAACTACATCAAAGATGATGACTCATGAATTCTAGATCTGAAACCACACTAAATTAATATTGCTATTTATTAAATATTAAATACTTCTTTTGAAAATCTTAAATTTGATGACCTTATTGCCTAAACCACATGGTAAAATAATAGAGTGTAATTTTTTTTGTTTTTGAAAAGAATATAGATGTGAAGTCATCAAGACAGGAGAATGAAGGCCAAATTATTTCTCTGTAGTAGGGAGCTGCGGGCCACTTCCTGCCACCCAGATCCCAGCTGTCTGGCTAGCTTATGCCCCAAAATAACGACACACAAACTGTATTCATATAAACACTGCTTGGCCCATTTCTATTAATGTGTGTAGCACCACGAGGTGTGCTTACCAGGAAGATTCAAGCCTATGTCCATCCTGGGTCGGAGCTTCATCACGTCTGCCCTGGAGAGGTGAGGCATGGCATCTGAGCTCACTTCCTCTTCCTCCCAGAATTCTGTTCTGTTTACTCCACCCACCTATGTTCTAACCTATCAGGCCAAGCAGTTTCTTTATTAATTAACCAATGAAAGCAACAGATTGATATGACACTCCCACATCATTTCTCCTATAACAGAAATGGTGAATCCAATATTTAAAAAGTTTAAGACAACACATATCCACAAGAAACTAAATGTAATTATTAGAACAATGGAGATAAGTTGTAATACATAGTGAACACATATGCTAGCTACTATAGCAAATCTTTGTAAATAAGAATTCATTAACTCTTTAGTAGAGTGCTTTTAATATGGCTGAGCAAGTAAACATGATGCTCTAAAAGCCTAACAGCTCAAGTTGGATCCCCAGAAGCTCAGGAAAAAAAAAAAAAGAATTGACTCCAGAAGTTTATCACATAGCCTTCACATAAGAACCATGGCATGTAATGCAATCCTTGTAGACATACATAATGCACACACACACACACACACAAACACACACATGTGAAGAAGGGATAAATAAATGAAACAAACAAATAAGACAGTTGGTGGTGACCAGTACCATTAATCCCAACACACAGGGGGCAGAGGCAGGAGAATTTGTGAGGAAGAGTTATACTACACTCACCATACAAATTTATCCATAAGATTTGAGGTGATTAGTGTGCACTTTATGACAATAGCAAGATAAGACCCAGCTAGACCGTGACTTTTCTGAGATTGAGTTGCCTATTGGACAAACACATGTAGTTTTCACAATAAAATTGACTGTTTCTGTACCATTGGCTAGAGCTCTAAATGAAAGATGATGAGATAGGTACTATATATTGAGAACTGGGAGTTGAGTCTGTGACTAAATGGAGACAAACATGAGAGGTCTGACTTTGACTAGTAGGAATGAAGTAATTTTATAAATAAAACTTTTTCTAGTAAATTGAATCCTCCACCAAACTATTTTCTAACTCAAACTCATGAACAATAATTAAAACTCTCTCGTTTAAACATCTGCGTAATTTTGTTTTTCAAATAAAGATGGCAATGAATCATAAAATGAAAAAGTCCAGAGAAATAATAGAATTCAGAAGAGTAGATAATTTAAAAATGAGACAAATCAAACCCAAAAGTGTACTTTTAAAACAATAATCAAAGATGCATGTCCCACTGCCCTTCTGAATAAAACTACCCTGTCCCTTCTCCCATACCACCAAGCAGTAATACATGATGTTTCAACTTTTGATTTTTCAAAAAAGAAGAAAGAAAGAAAGAAAGAAAGAAAGAAAGAAAGAAAGAAAGGAAGGAAGGAAGGAAGGAAGGAAGGAAGGAAGGAAGGAAGGAAGGAAGGAAGAAAAGGCTAAATGAAGTACCGCAAAGTAGGTTGTGTAGCCATTTTTCATATATAATGATAATAGAGCACCTGTCATGGGCAAAAAAAGAAATCTGTGAATAAAACCATGTTAAGGAGATGAAAAAGAACTCATGAACATCGATCTACTGATGCTTTGCATCCTTTCTGAGTGAGGAAGCTGTTTTCTATGTGCCTTGTGAATTTTTCATTAACTTGGGAGAGATGAAGATAAATCACTCTATTTCCTTATAGCATATGAGCAGAGAAGGTGGAGTTTGCTTTAATTACTGCCAAACTACTTTCCCTGTTGAAGAACAGTATACTTCCAAGGTTCATGTAAAATGCAGTTTAGATTATCAAAAAGGGGAAAAGTTAAAAAGAAATAATTTTTAAATCAATTACTTTTAACTCTCCAGTAAAAACTATTATTGCACTTATTATTTCCTTTTTGCAAGCCTTCATTAAAGGTGAAATGTTATAATGTATTTTAATCACAGTAGAAGCATTGTAGGTGATATTGAACGCACATTCTTTGATGCTTAAATATATGAAAATCTTTTTACTTTAAGATTTAAAAGCATATTCACTACTAGCGTTTTCACCAAAAATTACAAAGTTAGCTTTCTTACTTTCTTTATCATTTTACTTTTAATGGTTTGCTGAGACAGGATCTTATATTCCAAGACTGGCCTCAAAAGTTTTGTGTAGTAGACAATGGCTTTGAAGTTCTTATTCTCCCACCTCTACTTCCTGAAGGCTGCTGGAATTATAGCCATGTGGCAGAATGCCTGATTTATGCAGGTTAGTGATTGAGCATTGGGCTTAAGCTGCCCAAGACCTCTACAGTCTGAGTTATACCCTTAGCCCCAAAAGGTTGGTTTTCTTAATGCATGTGAACCATGAGTTTTCATTTGGTTACAGCTATTGTTCTACATTCCTAAAACTTCCTTCTCAGTTACAAGATGAGCTATAGAAAATGAGAGTATTAACTCTTTGAAGATCATTTCTTAGGGCCTTCTTTTTCTCTCTACCCATCAATTTGTGATAATCTAACAAACACCAATTGCTTGTGACTCTAAAATGACAAAAATCACTAAATGTGTGGTGGAAATTTTATGCAGATGTATTCTAAGTATAACAAAGACATTCAACTGTGAACTAACTGCAACTGTGCTTCCCAAGACCAACAAGAGAATCTGTCATGAAGTTTTCACTACTAGTGAAGAAAGAGCCCATGAGGAGATTATTGGCAGTTAATGGATATTTGAACAGTTTAACCACTAGTAAGTTGATGTGGTAGTTGTGAAATTGCCCATGTTCTCGTTAATAACTTTTTACCTGTGCTTCTATAAGAAATTCTCATTTAATACACTGGATCACATACTG
>NW_026068055.1:4059943-4063146 GCF_014885135.2 Alexandromys fortis
TTTTTTTTTTTTTTTTTTTTTGAGGACTTTATCCTTTTTGCTTTTCTCTCACAAGCCTATGTACATTTTTAAATACACTGTAGAACATTTAGAGGTTTTCTTCATCTGAATCTATCTTTACGGTATATCTTTTTTTTTTTTCTGAACACATGAATCTTTAATTTGCTAAGCAATACGGCTAGGATTAAAACTGTAGCTTTGATGGCTAGATCCACCACATTTCTTATCTTTTTGAGAATTGAGTTTCACAGTGAGGTATTAGCCAGAGCCACGGTTATTGCCACAACTCTATGGCATTTCAAGGGCCATGCCACCACCAAGAAGCATGCTGTAGGCTATTTATAAACACCATTCAAGTATTTTGTAGCAGAGCCTCTTAAAAGCAATGCAAAGTTTTTACAGCTATAGCTGAGTCAGGAAGCCTCTCTTAAATGAGAGTCATTTGCCTCTAGCAAACAGAGCCCACCTGAGAAAATGCTGCTATCAATAAACCCTACTTAACTCTATTCTGTTCTGTACAGAACTACTTTCCAAGCTATCTCAGGCTTTATGTGGATACACTTGTCCACAGGGGCACCATTGATTGACCAACGGTTTCTTTCCTGCCTAGTTCTGCAGCTGTCCAGCCCTAAAGAAAGACACAGAGGTTTACATTAATTATAAACTGGTTGGCCTAGTGGCTCAGACTTCTTAACTCTTATAACTTATATTAGCCCACAATTCATGTCTGTGTTAGCCATGTGGCTTGGTACCTTTTTCGGTGAGGCAGTAACATCTTGCTTGCTCTGTGTCTGGCTTCCTCTGTGTCTGGGTGGTGACTGCAGACTATTTCCTCTTTCCTGAATTATCCTGTTCTTGCCCCACCTATACTACCTGACATGCTACTGGACAATCAGCATTTTATTAAAATACAATTGACAGGGTACAGACCATTGTCCCACAGTAATATACAAAAAGATTTCTTTAATGAAAGTTTCTATAGGAGAAGAGGTAATTAATAAAGCAGATGAGAAGATAAACTAAATTGTCAAAGAACAACCACAAAATTAATCCATGAGTATTAATATCGTTAGTACTACAAAATGATAAAATTGTATTCAGGAATTTCTTTGGTTTTGCATAGTAAGTACAATCTGTATTGTGAATATCTCTATGGAATAAAAACAAACCATGTGTGCCTTTAAGTTACAAAAGTAACACATACTACACACAAAAAAAACAAGTCGTGTCCCTGATTAACTCTTAACAGATATCAAGATTGTGTTTATAGAATCTTAAGGAATAAGACAAAACATTTTAGCATTTCTCTTCTAATAGTCAGTGCCATCTCTTCCTGTATTCCCAATTTGGATATCAAGCAGAATCATGTATATGATCAGAATCTGAATACAAAATCTTCCTTATAGCAAAAAGAATCTATGAAATTTGGAAGATTGTCAGTAAGTTTGTCTGGCTTCTATTTATGGTTCCAATACATTCTTCACACCTATTTCCTCACAGTAATGCTTAGGATATTTTGCTTGTTTTTGTATGTGTTAAGCAATTAACACATACAAACTAGTAGCCTACCAAAAACAAGTCAGTAAGCATAATTCATTTGGTTATCTCACACGTGTAAATTAGTTAACTGTTTGAGCACTTGACAGGTTGACAGTTAGCCACTTTCTCCAAGAATAGGTAGGTCTATATTCACATTATCAGGTCACAGATTGCTACATGCAATGGACTCATTAGACCAAACTGCAAATTGGTATATGATTGAATATAATTGTGAAAGTGAGAGAAAATAAATGAAAAAAAAACATAGGGACTGACAGTATTAATACTGTGAATACAAGTGAAAGTGTTGGAGAATAAAGAGAAATGGAACTGGAAAAATGCAGGCCTAAATAGATCATTTGGTGAGATCTGATTGAAGGTATGTCATCTGACATGTGACTCCTTTCATCTAGGTTAAATTTCAGCTCAAAATAGACATTTGTAAGTTACATAATATATTAGAAACATTGTTTCTAACTAAAACTCATAAGTGCTCTTTAATATACAAATATGGGACCAAAGTCTCCCATTTGCATATAAGGCTGTTTATTTCTTAAAGTTTCACATTAGCTTTCCTATAAAACATTTCTCACAATTTATAATTTTGAACATTCTCAAGAAAAAATAAAATTAAAATGTAAGATAATATTATAAATGTATTTCATATACTTTATTATCTTTTTCTCAGTTTTTACAGGATTCTCACCAATAATTTTCTGTAAGTCTTTGATTTGAGCTGCTAATTTTATCAATATTAAAATATTCCTTGTATTTCTTATCTCTAAAATTTTATAACAATGTTTTAGATATTTGTATATGGAAATAATAGAACTATAAAAGCAGTTATTATAGGCAAAATAAACAAAGTATTATTGATTCTTTATGAAGCTGGTTGTAGATACACAGGTATGTTCTTTGCTGTTATTACTAATGTTATATCTGTTTTATTTATTTTTAAAAAACTAAGCTCAACTGCAAAAACAAGACAGAAAAATAAGCATTTCCATTAATAAGTGTGCAAGACTATGACCAACAATGTAAGAATAAAATATCCCCATCTTACCTTTTAGTCTTCAATGGGCATGCACCAACTGCAAATTTAATCAGGAAAGGATAGTGTTAGGCAATGTGCTACAAGAGAAGAAATGTTCTCCTCTGTTCATTTTGAAGTTTCTTCTGTGAATGTAGATCCCCACTTTCATCAGAGATTAATTTCAAAGGTTTCAGAGGACATTGTCACAGTGTTTTCATGTAAATATTTTTCCAGCAAATAAAAGAATATTAAATAACAAATATGCACATTCGTTTTCCTTGTGCTTCTATCATTTAGGAAATCTTGTAGATCTATTTCAGTATTTGTTTTCCTCATATTGCTCTTGTACCTAGTTACTCAAAACTAATTGGATAATTGTATGCTCTGTTTCCAGGTTTTAGTCACATGGTGAGTCATAAGAAGAATGTCTAAGGTACATGTGACACTTGCTGTTTTAAGAGAAAAAATTAAGTTATGAATATAACCTCTCAAGAGGAAAAACTTTGGTGTATTTTGGAGCATTTTAAAATTTCTCCAAGAATTTCAGCAATTATTCAAATGGCTAAAATATATTTTAGAGATAAGTACTCTGTCTGATGTGGGGTTGGTGAAGATCTTTTCTCATTCAGTA
>NW_026068055.1:4063279-4089404 GCF_014885135.2 Alexandromys fortis
TATCTATATCTCTATCTCTATCTCTATCTCTATCTCTATCTCTATCTCTATATCTATATCTATATATCTATATCTATATATATATATATATGTTCTTCATTTATTTTAAGCACACCACCTTGAAATTTTCAAAACACTAAGCAACCAGTTGGAAAGTTGTTTTTTTTTTACACTTTTTAGTTACTGTTTTTGAAAAAAAAAATCACCACAATTTAATGACTTAGAGTACTATTTTTTCATTTCACTTTCTTCCATTCATTAATGTAATAATAAGACTGGAGTAAAAGTAGGGGCTGAGACTAACTTTTTTTGGTTACTGACAGAATCCACCATGAATACTTCTCAGCTCTCAACTGAGAATTACTCTCAGCTCCTATAGACTACCCCCAGGCCCTGTCTAAAAGTCTGCTTATTCTTAAAGCACAGAAGAATTTTTCTTCTGGAAGGTTTTTCTGTTGTTATTGTCTCTCAAAGGGCTTTTATGTCTCCCTGCTGAAAATCTACCTGTTTAGGTCCTATTCACAAAGAAGATTAAGCACTTTAATTAATTTGAAGTCAACTGATTAGGTATACCTTCCTAAGCCCTACTGATTGGAAGTTGACCACAGACCTAAGTGCACCTAATGGGCAGAGAGTTTAAAGGTCACTGATGAGATTGGGATTCTGCCTGTTGCAAGCAGGGTGCAATGCGAAAAATACAGAGGTCACACAATTTGTTTTGTAAGATGTCAAATGATGGTTCTCAACTTTTAAGTATGGATCTTTCATTTCTAAGACTTAGCATAGTGCCTCACATAGGAAGCACCAAGAACTCCTTAAGTATTCATAGATGGAGGCTATGTTCGAATGTTACACATGTGTGCAGAGTCCAGAACAGTGTGTCAGATTCCTTCAAACTGGACTTACAGTTATAGCTATGTCATGTGGATGCTGGAGCTGAACTTTGGTTCTTTACAAGAGCAGCGTATTCAAATGCTGAAGCAACTCTCCATACCCTGAAAAATAATTTTTTTTTTATTATAGGTAATTATCCCAATATAATCACAGCACATTGGGCACTCTGTCGAAAAAGCATATTGAATTAATATGTAAGATTACTACATATTTTCTTTTGAAGTTTACTCATTTAATTATTGCAAACTCTCATTCTCAGGATAAGGATCTGTAGCAGAGGAAAATTAAGCAGTGTGTCTAAGATCACACACCAAATAAGGAAAGGAACTAGAAAATGAGCCAAGGGAGTCTACATCTAAAACTTTTTTGTGCAAGTAACATACTATGACAACTTTTTAAGTGTAGTGATCTAAAGTATTTTTCAATTTCTTTAAAGTGAAAGTAAAAAAATCAAAGCTAATTATTTCAAATCCTTAGACTAATCTGCAGAGCACAGATATCTCTGTGGGTAGTCAACAGCTCAATCTTTTGTTTTCTTTATTGAAATGTGTCCTAGAACATTAGTTCTAAGGAATACAGAAAATTATAATGTAAAACTGATTGTAGTGCCCAATGTGTTAGAAATCACATCAAAACTAAAATTGGTCTATTTCATGCAACACTTCTTAGAATACAAAATTTGATAGTATTTGAGCAAATCATGATATTTTTTCTAATTTTCAAATTATTGAGTTACAAAATCATTCCTTTTCAGATCTCCACTCTGTGAGTACTAGCTCTTCACAAAGCATATTCCAAATGTTTCTTTCAAATTCTCATCAGTATATTTATATTTTTGAACATATCAATTTTCAGAAAAGATAAGTAATTTCATTTTGCAATTTGGTACCTAGTTATTTGTCCTACCAAAATAAAAGATTTATCACAAACTCACAGAAAATGTTCACTATCTATTCCTAATCTTTTGTTTGCTTCAAGGAGAGATTGTAGTGGTAAGATATGAAAGCAAATTTGTGCTGAAGTCAGTACAAATAGATATATTAAAAATGCAGTGGCATGTCAGAGAATCAAAGACATGGTTTAATAACAGTCTAAGTTGAAACTTAAGATAATCTCCAGTACTGCTGCCAACCACTCAGTTCCCACAAACACACAAAGCATTGCAGCTGCCTGTGTGGTGCGGGAGTGAATGGGTATGGGGAAATGGGGATGTGTAATCAGTACTATTGTTGCTCTTGTCCCACAAACTCCCCTCTCCTTAACTGTCTCTCAGATGCAATTTCTAGGTTCTTATTCTCTTATTTGAACTGTGGGAAGATTCATTTTGTCAGTGAATTCAAGGTCTGCGTCCCTGCTGAAGGGAAGCAAGCGGCATTCTTGAATGTCAGGGTAAGCTTCCCATCAAGATGTATAAGATGATAAATTCCTCAGACCAAGGAAAGAGATTATTTTGTAAACAGGCAAAAAGTGATTATGAATTCACTACATAGAAACACTCCTGTTTAGAATACCATTAACCGAGACCCTAAGATCAACAATTAATAAATGGGACCTCATGAGACTAAGAAGCTTCTGTACACCAAATACACTATAATTTGGACAAAGGGCAACCTACAAAAGGGGAAAAAACTTACTAACTACAGAATTTTTGATGGGGGTGGGGAGGGGTGGTCACGGTCAATCAGAAGTCATCATACCAAGTGCCACCCCAGGTCTCTGGGCCTGCACATGGGAGAGAGGAAAAACAACAGCTCTATGCCATTCCTTGTGGCTGGGGCAAGTAAGACTTAGCCAGTTGCCACCTATGACCCAACTAAGAGTTCCCACAATGCATAGTCAGGCACCATTGTGGCGAGGGAGTAGAGGGTGGGGAAGTGGAAGAGAGGGAGAAACAGAATGATTCATGGGCTGGGGAGAAGGACATATCTGGAGAGATGACGGTAGTGAGGAATGGACTGCAGAGATTGCCCCCAAACCCAGTCCAAGGATATGTCTAGGACTGGGCTATGATGAAGGGCTAAGTCTTGGTTCAGGATCATGGAGCAGCCAAGGGGACCTATGTCAATGACTGTGGCTCTGTTATCACTGGTGGCCTTGTAGGGACCTGTAGTCTGGGCCACATTAGTGTAGGAGGGCTGCACTGCTGCAGGAGTCAGGACAACCTGCACTGCCGCTTGGGACCATGGTGACAACCTAGCCTGGGCTACTGCCAAGAACCATATCTGAGTCCTATGGTCCTGCCATGACCAGGGTCTGTGTTGATGTCCCTGGCTCATATTACTTCCAGGGACCACATTCCTGCCTGAGATCTTGTCCACAAACTGTGACCATTTTGCTACCCCAGGGCTGTTCCACTGCTCAGGCCAGCTGGATTTGGGTGGCTAGGGCTGTCAACTGGGACCATGGTAGTGTCTGGACCAGAAGTACAGCCAAGGGCCTTGTGTGGATTCCATGGTCCTGCTGCTGCCAGGGTCTGTAAAGCTATCTGTGTCCTGAGACCATTGAAAACTGTTGATGACAGGTGTCTAGGCCATATGTGTCCATGCTGGTGTTCAAGGACTGCAGCAGTGAAGTGGGCATGCTGGTCTGGATGACCTATGCTGCCACCTGGGATTGTGGAGACATCTAGACCTAGACTGGAGCCTAGGACCATGTCTATATCACAGCCAAGGTCTATATTGATTTCTGTGGCCAATGCTGCCTCTAAAGGCCACATAGATACCCAGGGTCTGGGTCACAATTTGAGGACATGAGGGCATTGGAGGCCAGTGCTGTCACCAAGAACATCCTGATCTGAGTGGCCTGCACTATCACCCAGGGATATGGCATCATGCAGGCCAGGGCTACTGCAGAACATCGTGTTTGGATGGCCCTCTATAGCAGCCAGGTTCTAAGTTGATGTCTGAAGTTCCTGTTGTCACACAGGGCCATGAGGAGGACCATGGTCTGATTGGTCAGTTCGGAACATGTCAGTGTCCTAGGACTATGCCATGTATGTGGCCTTGCTGATCTGGGTAACCTGTGCTGCTACCAGTGCTGTAGTGGCACCAGGCAAGGACCACTGCCTACTGCCATATCTGTGTCAATGGTCTGACTGTAGCTGAGGTCTGTGTTGATATCCTTTATCTGTGTTAGCATAGGGGTCATTGGAATCATGCTGTGCTGAGCTGGCACTGTGCTTTGCTGGTCATGGGATTGCTGTCCCCGCCCCTTGCTAACTGGCCCAACCCCTCAGAGGAGAGCCCACTTCCCACACTCTGGAAAGAGACCACTTCTCACCATAGATGTTTACTTTATCTGGGCAGCACATTAGGGTTCACCCCGTGGTCAAGAATGCAGGTGAGCTGACCCTGAGTAGGAGAGCTGACTGCCCCCTTGTCTGCCCTATGAGGGTATGGGTGAGGGAAAGATGCCCATTACCACCTGTGGCAGGTAAGAGATGGCCCTAGGGTCACAAGAGCGAGAGAACTAACTCGGACCCTCACCACTTGAAGTGCGTCACTCTAGATCTGACCCTGTTGTTGGGTATGCCAGTGAGGCAGCCCCGAGGACATGAGAACAGGAACTCTGTACCCATCTCCCCCTCATATCCCTCTACAGCCATCAGAAGAGACAGCCCTAAACCTAGCCTGGGAAAAATGCTAGATCTGGTCCTGACCATGTGAGTGAGGGAAACTCAGATCTGAGAGCCCAAGATAAAGAGAACAGGCCACACTTCCTGCTATTGGCTGCATTTGGTAAGTTAAGTGAGGCAGTGCTGGAGAGTTTGCCCAGATAGTGGGAATGAGGGAAAGCTAGCAACTGACCAATCCAACTATCAACCAGATCCAGTGCTGGGGCTATGAACTGGCCCATCTATTATCCACAAAATCTATGAACTGTTGGAGCATGTGATGAGGACATCCCTATAGATCTAAAACAGCAGGATCTCTGAACTGTAAGTGAGCCCCCTCAATTAAATGTTTTCATTATAAGAGTTGCCATGGCCATGGTACTTCTTTACAGCAATAGTAAACCTTAACTAAGACGAGAAGTAACAAATATAGCTTTATGGTTGGAGGACACCACACATGGTGACTGAAGTGCCATGGCATTAGGAAGATTAAGACACTCTGTTAGAGTGAATAGATAGATGTCCTTAGGGAATGAAAATAGAATGGATATTTATGGATAGATGAGGGAGTATGGAATGAGATGATCAAGTAGGAATCATAAGAGAAAAGAATAAACTGGGGAAAATATGGGGAGTGACAGCTAAATTCAGGGGCATTTAAGGGGTAGTAAGGAAATCTAATATAATAGAAACATACATACACACACACACAGACACACACACACACACACACACACACACATGAAAGAGCTCTAAATAAAGTCATCAAATAATGTGGAAGACTGAGACCCAAAGGACCATTTCTTGATACCAAATGAGCCATTCCAGTGCTGGGTTTGGGTTACACTGAGTTCAGTTGTTAGCTAAAATATCTGCATATGAATCCTCAAACAATCCAGACTGTTGCCAAGGCTATAGGTTGCTCTCTACAAACTGACAGCAAGGACCCATTGCTGAGGACAACACCTACACAACTCTTTGAAAATGGAGATATAAAGCAGGTGCCTACATAGAGCCTTCAACCTTATGTTCTGGCATTATCTTTGGTACAGGAAGGTACTCTAATGCTCTCCAGAGGGAAAGTGAAATACCAAGCCTGCTACAAACCTTTTATATACAGCGATGTATTACCCACGTGATATGCTAGGCCAATGGTGGCACAAACCTGTGGCAATAACCAATAACTGATCTGACTGAAGGCCTAGTCCATGAGATGAAACCCACACTTAACACTGCTTGGGTGATCAAGAACATGAGACTAGATAGGCCAGGGACCTAGGAAAAAACAATTAATTCTGGGCTAAAATAAATAGAAAACAATGTAGTGATAAAATAACACCTAATAATATTTATCTGTACTCATAAATCAGTGCTGTAGTCGGATATCATCAGAAAAGCTTACTCCTACAGAAGATGGGAACAAAAATAGAGACCCACAATCAGACATTACACAGGGAGCAAGAGATCTTGGAACACTCAGTCCTAAATGATATGTCTCCTGCAAATTCCTCACTGAGGGACTCAGGGAACCCTGCAAAATAGGAGGCAGAGAGAAGCTAAGAGCCACAGGGGATGGAGAACACTAAGAAAACAAAGTGCTCTGAGATAGCCCAAGAAATTCTCATACATATTCATACAGACTAAAGCAGCATGCAAAGGGGCTATACAGGGTCTGCACCAGGTTCTTTGTGGTTACATTATGGCCTTCTCTTTAGTGTTTTGATGGAATTCCTTAATATAAAAACCAGTGGTCCTGGGTCTCTGATTCTTGTGCCCTCTCCTGGACTTTTTTTCCTTCTGTTGGTCTGACTTATCCAACTTCAATGTGATACTTTTTGTTTCATGTCATGTTTTATTATATTTCATTTAAAATGAATTAATGAATAAATGCAAGCTAAAGTTTAACAGCAGGACTACCTATCATTTATAACTGGTGAGAGAAGCAAAATCAGTTTCTCCAATGGAATAACACAGGTTATATCATGCTCAAAAGTGGACCAACATATAATTAAGTCCACAGGTTTTGTTTTTGTTTTATCTTTATTTGTTATTTTGTGTGTGCATGTGTGTTTATTTGTTTGCAGTTTGGTGGGAGGGTATTGTTTTTACTTAGTTGTGCTATTTTTTTTCTTTTTGCATGATGTATTTTGCTTTCTAGGATTTGTGTATTTTATTGTATTGGTTGATTCTCTGTTTATTTTGAGAAAGAGCTTAAAGTTGAGTGGGTAGGAAGGAGAAGAGGATCTGGATGAATTATAGAGGGAAGAATGATTTGATCAGAGTATAAATAAATATCAAAAATTATTTTAGTAATAAAATTTGAAAGAATAAAGGACACAAAATTTAAAATTTTTAATAATTAAAAATCTATAATTGTGTCTATAATATAAATTTGATAAATAAATGGATTTTTACAGTAAGAATTTTAAAAAGGAAGAAAGAAATACTACTGTTTAATAAAACTCTGAATATTTATAGCAAGTAAGGACTTTGCAGGACAAGAGTCAACAAAATGTTAACACTTACAAAGAAACCATAGTGAAATCTTGTATATAGTAGGTGTGATGAAACATATTATAAACTAAAGTAAGATAAAAGCCTCTTCCTGCTGAACACATATAGAGAGTCCAGACTGTCCCATAAAATATCCATGGTGCATGATTGTGTACACTTTGTGCTGTAGCTGTGTTTACCTGCCTGCTATGTAAGGCTGAAGAGTAAAGTGAGACAGAAATGCTGATAACAACTTCCATCCCAACGTGCTTATAGCTTCTCTTCATCTCTAGCCTGATACCTGCTATTGGAAGATCTCTCTCTTTTATTAGAAAAAAAGACAACATTGTACATTTATCAAAAAAAAACTAACACCAAAAACAAGAGTTTGATGCTAAGAGCATTGTATACACACTGATATCTCCATTTCCTTAATCTAAACTCCAACTTTAATCAAATGATAAACCTCTGGAAATGTAGCATCTTTCTTATTGTCATTGAGAAAAGGTATTTACATTTTCTATCTGCCTGCCCTACTCCAATGCAGGTATCATGATTAACTGAAGGTTTTGCCCAAGCATCTAAATTAATAAAAGAGTAATCCATAGTCCTGTGAGATAGTAATTGCACATGCTGATATACTTCCCCGTTTACTGTGGACTCAATAATCATATCTTCTTCTCATCTTGGTGAAGCTTTCTCACTGAAAACCCAATCAGAGAACAAGTAAGATAACTTATACTTGTAATTACAGCACTCAGGAGGAAAAGGGAAAAAGGCTTCCATGAGTTCAAAACAAACCTTGTCTACATAGCATATAATGGGCCAGATATGCCTAGAGAGTGAGACAAAATACATACATACATACATACATACATACATACATACATACATACATACACACACACACACACACACACACACACTCAAAGAGAATAGCAATCAGAATCATCACATCGAAATCTGTTTCATGATAAGAGTTGATTAGGAAGCTATCAGTGAATATTGACTATTCTTGTTCTGGTATTTACACGGTGTCTTTTATAAATTAGATAGTCGTTAAGTGGTCATGTTAAAAACAAAACAAATGTAATGCTGGGGAATGATGGTGCTCACTTTTAAACATATTCTTTACATTAAGAAAGCAGGAGGCTTGGAAATTCCAGAATATTCTCAACTTCATAGCCACTTTGCGGATAGCCTGACCCCTGTGAGTTCCTCCTGTTGTTTTTTGTTTGTTTTGCTGTTGTTGTTGTTGTTTCTATTTTAAATCTTTTTCCCAAAAAATGAGAAACTATAATAAAACTGGTGACTGGTGTTTTTTGATAATGGGAGAGACAGGAAACTTTCACCACAAAAATGTAGCCAAGACCTAATTTAGTCATCTTAATTCAACCTTTCAGGGTGCTTTCTACTACTGAACCATCAAGAGTACTTTTAAAAGAAATGCTGCTCAAGAATAAAATGGGTGGTGAATACACTGCCTGCAGCAACTGGATAGAAGCCTCAATGTTGTCTTTAGTCTCAGATGCCAGGCATGGTTTCACAAAAATAACGTAATACTTCAGTTATCTTGACAATATGTTCACAAGACGCACACATGTCTAATAATCTACTAATCTTTACCCTTTTGGGCCATGTTTATGCCAAAGAAAAATTTTCTATAACGTAGTCTGAAATACCCATGCTCACGTTATTTGTGTTTTATGCAAATAAAAACTTTCTTTCTTTTACTCCTCTCTTTTTCTCCAGTTTTCATGACTACCTTCCTCATTATCATTTTACAGAATGGGTATCACCAATTACTTTATTATGAAACCTTCCTCATAATCTCCTTCATTCCACAGCAAAGAATGACTGGGAAATTTATTGCCCCTTCCCAGAGTCACAACTATGATAGCAATTGAGTATCCTCAGTCTGTGTATACATCATTTCGTCATGCTAGGAACCAAAACAGGGATTCCCATCCAGCCCAGTGAGAAACAGAAATGCAAGTTTGGGAAATCTATCTTTGCAGTTAAACTACCTTCCTTTAGTCTTTATGACAGTAATGATTTCAATATTTACAGTTACAGAGAAATTTATAAACACAGGAATTATTTTAAATTATGAAAATTTAATAGAGAAAATTATTTGCATTTAAGGAATTTATTTTTTTCAAAGACACTCAGGAAATTAAGTGCTTTGCAA
The DNA here is from genome assembly GCF_014885135.2 of Alexandromys fortis. Classification (NCBI taxonomy): domain Eukaryota; kingdom Metazoa; phylum Chordata; class Mammalia; order Rodentia; family Cricetidae; genus Alexandromys; species Alexandromys fortis. The sequence continues at coordinate 4,072,471 of NW_026068055.1, forward strand.
ATTTCTCCTATACCTCTGTCTTCTGCTCATAACCACTCCTACTTAGGTCCCCTCCACAGGCTGCTGCAACATGAACAGGAGAGCTTTTGTAACCTTCTCCCCTGTGTAGCATTCATCTGGAACCTCAGGAAATGGCTGTGCTGCCTGCATTCTAACATAGCTTCAGCTCATTTTCTCACAAACTCTCTTCATAAGAAGATAAATGCTAGAAAGAACAAGCTGCTGGGTAGCCACTGGAGATTAGATTGTGTATCTTTTTTCCAGTTTTAGCTACAAGTATGATTTTTTTTCTAATATATTTAACAATTCCTCATCCTATAAAGAAAAGTAAGTGAATAGAACAGACAATGATGTAAAATGATGAAAATCATTGCTAACAATAAAGGGCTTTGGGATACCCTTTATATCCCAGGAAAAAAATTGGCAGCATTATTAGAATCAACTGTATTTCACCCTAATCTGTGGATCCGACAGGAAAAAAAAAAACTTTATAGACCATTTAGTTCCTTAGACCATTTAGTTTACTTTGAAATTAGTAAGGATTTGAGGTTATTTTCTCTGTTTTGTTTGGTGAAAATATTGCCAGTTTTGTTTTTAATGCACTAATTTGAAATTTGTTCACATAATACCAAGACCAGTATACAGATAGTAAATATTCAGTTGAGTTTAAAACAAGGATTCCTTTTTAAATTGAGGAAAATGGCTGTGTTTCTCTGTAAAGATATAATGAGTTCATAAATATTTTCTATTAACTGGATGTCAGAGAAATTGTTACACATGTATTATCTCTATTTGTTCTCAAAAACCATTAAAATGGCTCAAAGACTATTCCTCAAATAGTTTCATAATTTGGCCATTAAGTATTGACTAAATAATTAGCTAAATGAACCAATTCTAGTTTTCTTTCACATCCCTTGTTTATATAAGATTTATTTCTCTTTTTGTATCTCATTGAAAAGCTATTAACTAATGAATATAGGTAAAGTGTGTGAAAATTTAGACTATTCCAAAATTAGAAAAGGAGATGATACAAATGTTAAACTCAATATGTGCATGTATATGTGTATTTTCAAATAATGATTCAATATTTTAATCACAAAAGCATATTAGTCATAAGAGAATATATTCCAAAAATTATTTTATTGATTTTTTTGAGCTATATTTTTTTTTCTATTCCCTTCCCTTTCTATCCCCTTCCATTCAACCCTCTTCCATGCTCCCCATGTTCCCAATTTTCTCAGGAAATCTTGTCTTTTTCACTTCTCATGTCGATTAGAGCCTTGTATGTCTCTCTTAGGGTCTTCAATGTTGTTTAGGTTCTCTGAGATTATGGATTGCAGGCTGGTTTTATTTTCTTTCAATTTATATCTAAAAGCCACTTATGAGTAAGTACATATGATACTTGTCTTTCTGGGTCTGGGTTACCTCACTCTATATGATCCATTTGCCTGCAAATTTACAGATGTCATTATTTTTTCTGCTATGTAGTACTCCATTGCATAAATGTATCATATTTTCCTTATCCATTCTTCAGTCGAGGAGCATTTAGGTTGTTTCCAGGTTCTGACTATGACAAATAATGCTGCTATGAACATAGTTGAGCACATGCCCTTGTGATATAATTGAAAATTCCTTTGGGTATAGACCCAAAAGTGGTATTCTGGGTCTTGATGAGGGTGTTTCTTAATTTTCTGAGAAATCGCTATACTGATATCCAAAGGGGCTGTACCAGTTTACACTCCCACCAGCAATGCAAGAGTGCTCCCTTTACCACATATCCTTCCAGCTTAAGTTGTCATCAGTGTTTTTGATATTGGCCATTCTTACTTGTGTAAGATAGAATCAGAGAGTTGTTTTTATTTGCATTTCTCTGATGACTAAGGATGTTGAACATTTACTCAAGTGTCTTTCATCCATTTTAGATTCCTCTGTTGAGAGTTCTCTGTTTAGCTCTGTATTCCATTTTTTATTAAATTATTTGTTGTTTTGATGATAAAATTATTGAGTTTTTTGTATATTTAGGAGATCATTTCTCTGTCTGATGTAGGGTTGGTGAAGATTTTTTCCTATTCTGAAGGCTGCTGCTTTTCTTGTTGACCTGGTCATTTGCTTTACATAAGTTTTTCAGCTTTGGAAGGTCCCATTTATTAATTGTTTTTCTCAGTGTCTGTAATTCTGGGATTATATTTAGAAAGTGGTTTCCTGTGTCAATGTGCTCAAGTAAACTTCCCACTTTTTCTTCTATGAGGTTCAGTGTGGTTAGCTTTATGTTGAGATCTTTGATCCATTTGGACTTGAGTTTTGTGCATGGTGAAAGATATGGATCTATTTTCATTTTTCTACATTTGATATCCAGTCATGCCAGCTCCATTTGTAAATATGCTTTCTTTTCTCTATTTTATATTTTTTGTTTCTTTGTAAAAAATCAGGTCTTCATAGGTCTGTGGATTAATATTTGGGTCTTCGATTTGGTTCCGTTGGTCCTCCTGTCTGTTTTTGTGCCAATATCCAGGCTATTTTCAGTACTATACCTTTGTAGTAGAGTTTGAAGTCAGGAATTGTGATGCCTCCAGAAGTTCCTTTATTGTACAAGATTGTTTTGGCTATTCTGGGTTTTTTTGCTTTTTTCATATGAAGTTGAGTACTGTTCTTCTGAGGTCTGTGAAGAATTTTTCTGGGATTTTTGATGGGCATTGCATTAAGTCTATAGATTGTTTTTAGTAAGATTGACATTTTTACTACCCAAGAGCATGGGAGATCTTTCCATTTTCTGGTTCTTCTTCAATTTCTTTCCTCAACGATTTAAAATTTGACTTCTTTTTTTCTTATTATATCCCATTGATCTTTCTTTGTTGTCTTATTGCTATAGCTAAGATCTCAAGAAATATATTGAATAGATATGGAGAGAGTGGACAACCTTGTCTTGTTGCTGATTTCAGTGGGATCACTGTGAGTAGCTCTCCATTTAGTTTGATGTTGGTTGTTGGCTTTCCATATATTGCCTTTATTATGTTTAGGTATGTTCCTTGTATCCCTGCTCTCTCCCAGACTTTTATCATTAAGGGATATTTTGTCAGAGGTTTGTCAGCATCAATTTAGATGATCTTGTGGTTTTTACTTTTCAGTTTGCTTATATGGTGAATTACACTGATATATTTTCATATGTTGAACTAACCCTGCAACTCTGGGATGAAGCCATTATTTTATTAAGTATTTTTGAATCAATGTTCATGAGTGAAATTGGTCTGTAATTCTATTTTTCAGTAATGTCTTTCTGTGGTTTGGGTATCAGGGTAATTGTAGCCCATAAAAAGAGGTTGGCAATGTTCTTTCTGTTTCTTTTGTATGGAACAATTTGAGGAGTATTGGTATTAGTTCTTCCAAAAAGAAATTTTTAATTCAAGTTGACAGAACTAGTCACATCTTTTAAAACATAGCATTATATAATAAGTAAAAACTGTTTAATAGCTAAGCTTCATGACATTTTCATATGTTTGGGTACACATGTACTAGGAACAGACAGGCTGAGCTTAGCTCCAGTCCTGGCATTTTCTACCTGATAGGCTTGGTAATTTGATTTCAGTGTGTAAATTGTCTCATCTGAGAAATAAGTTATTTAATAACTAAAGAACGCACTGAAAAAGTACCTGCCAAATGGGAAGCACTGTGTGTTATTGTGTATAGTTGTGTTTCCTGATACATTTGTAATACTGTACTAGAATGGAATAGAATATTGAACACATTTTTGAGGAAAATGTTCATGGTCAACTTAACTTAAATTATTGACAGTATATCTGGTAACAAAAATACATTAAAGAAATGGAAGCTGAGTTGTACTCCATTATGTAAATGTACCACATTTTCTTCATCCATTCTTCAGTTGAAGGGCATCTAGGTCATTTCCAGGTTCTGGCAATTATGAATAATGTTGCTTTAAACACAGTTGATCAAAGGTCCCTGTGGAATGAGTGAGCATTCTTTGTGTCTATGCTCATGAGTTGTGTTGCTGGGTCCTGAGGTACATTGACTTCCAATTTTCTGAGAAACCAACATGCTGATTTCCTAAGTGACTGTACAAGTTTGCATTTCCACCAGCAATGGAGGAAAGTTCCCTTACTCAGCATCCTCTACAACATACGCTATACTTGGTGTTTTCTATCTTAGCCATTCTAACAGGTGTAAGATGGTATTTCAGAGTTGTTTTGAGTTGCATTTCATTGATAGCTAAGGATGTCGAGCAGCTCCTTAGGCATCTTCTGACCATTGGTAATTCTTCTATTGCAAATTTTCTGTTTAGATCTATATCCATTTTTTAATTGGATTATTTGGTAATTTGATGTCTAAATACTTGAGTTCATTATATATTTTGGGAATAAGTTCTCAGTTTGATGCTATTTCCCACTTTCTCTTCAATGCAGTTTAATGTAGCTGGATTTATGTTGAGGTCTTTGATCCATTTGGACTTAAGTTTTCTGCGTGGGGATAGATATGGATCTGTTTGCGTTATTTTACATGTTGACATCCAGTTATGCCAGCATCATTTATTGAAGATGCTTTCTTTATTCCACTGTATAATTTTAGCTTCTTTGTCAAAAATTAGGTGTTCATAGGTTTGTGGATCAATATCAGGGTCTTCAATTTGATTCCATTGTTCCTCATGTCTATTTTTATGGCCATGTCAAACTGTTTTCACTACTGTGCCTCTATAATAGAGCTTAATGTCAGGTATGGTGATGCCTCTGGATGTTCACTTATTGTAGAGGATTACTTTGGTTCTTCTGGGTTTTTTTTTGTTTGTTTGTTTTTTCATATGAAGTTGAGTATTGTTCTTTCAATGTCTGGGAAAAATTATGCTGGGATTTTAAAAGAGATTGCAGTGAAGCTGTAGATTGATTTTGGTAGGATTGCTATTTTTTATGTTGATTCTACATAACCAAGAGCATGGGAGATTTTTCCATTTTCTGATATCTTCTCCAATTTCTTTCTTCAAAGAATTACAGTTCTTTTTGAATGGTCTTTCATTTGTTCGGTTAGTATTACCCCAAGATATTTTATGTTATTTGTGGCTATTGTAAATGGTGATGTTTCTCTGATTTCTTTCTCAGCACTTTTATCAATTGTTTATAGGAGTGCTACTGTTTATTTTAGTTGCACTTGTATCCTGAATGACATTATAAAATTTGCATGCAAATGGATAGAACTAGAAAAAAAAATATCCTGAGTGAAGTAACACATACCCAGATAGACAAACATGGTAAGTACTCACTCATAAGTATATATTAGACCTAAAACAAAGGTCCATAAATATATAAATATATATAAAGCTTATAGTCCATGATTCCAGAGAAGCTAGGTAACAAGGAGAACAAGGAGACTTACATGGATCCCCCTGGGAAGGGGAAACAGACAAGAACTACTGAGAAAATTAGTTGAGGGGGGAGAAGGGAAGATGAGAGGGAAGAAGGAGAGGAGAAGAGGAGGGAGTAGGAGAACATGAGGGAATGGGATGCTCAAGAAGGGGAAAGGACAGTGAGGAAGAGCAAACAAAGAGATATCTTGATTGAGGGAGCCATTAAAGGGCTATCTAAAAACATAACAGTAGGGAAATTCCCAGGAATCTACAAGGATGACTCTAAGCAACAGAGGAGAGAACACATAAATTGGCGTTCCCCTTTGATCAGACTGATGACATCCTTAGTTATCATCAAGGAATCTTCAGCCAGCAACTGATGAAAGCAGATCAGAGTTCTATAGCAAAGCACTGTGCTGAGCTAACTGAGACCAGCCCAAGTGGGAGGAGTGGATAATATGAGCAAAGAGGTCAAGAGCATGATGGTTAATACCCACAGAAATAGCTGACCTGCGCAAGTGAGAGCTCACTGACTCTGGACTAACAGTGAGCAAACCTGCATAGGTCCAAATTAGGCCCCTTGAATGTGGGGGACTATTGTGAGGCTGGGACAGTCTGTGAAGCCACTGGCAGTAGGACTGGAATTTATCCCTAGTGCTTGAATAGCCATCTAGGAGCACATTCTTTTTAAAAGGATACTTTGCTCAGCCTAGATATAGAGGGGAAGGCCTTGGTCTTGTCTCAAAGTGAAATGTCAAACTTTGTTGATTCCATATGAGAAGCCTTACTCTTTCTTAGGAGTGGAAAGTGGTGCCTCTGGATGTTCCTTTATTGTAGAGGATTGTATTGGCTCTTCTGGATTTTGTTTTTCATATGGAGTTGAGTATTGTTCTTTCAATGTCTGAGGAAAAATATGCTGGGATTTTCATAGGGATTGCATTGAATCTGTAGATTGACTTTGGTAAGATTGTTAATTTTTTATGTTGATTCTACATATCCAAGAGCATGGGCCATGGGCAAAGGTGGAGAGAGAAGGAAGAGAGGAGGGAATAAGAATAGGGATGGTTATGTAAAATGAAAAAAGATTGTATTAATAAAATTCTTAAGAAAAAAAGAAAGCTACTTTGACTTTCTTTCTGAAATTATCTTTTAATGCAGACACAATAGGACTCATGCTCATGAACTCAGACTGTGACAGCATGTACAAGATATGCACAGTTTCCAACTGGAAACTATCTTGGTACTGAGAGGAAAAACTGAACACCAAATCTCACCCATAACACAGAAGCTAAATCACAATTGATACCTTTTAGGAAGGGGAAAATCAGTTTTCTCCCATGATATGACACTGAATATACCACACTCCAGGACAGGTACCATGCCTAGGAGTAGTTGGTCTGTGCTAAATGGATTCTATGATTTTGTGCACTTTTTGGTTTGCTTTGATATAGCTTTTGCATTTTATTTTCATTTGGTACACTTCATATAGGTTTTCTTTATTAAACTTTCATTTTCTGTGCAGGTAGTGAAATGAGAGAGAGAGAGAGAGAGAGAGAGAGAGAGAGAGAGAGAGAGAGAGAGAGAGAGAGAGAGAGAGAGAGAGAGAAAGCATCAAGTTGGAAGGATAGGGAAGTGAGAAGACCATGGAGAAATGGTAGGAGGGGAAGAGCATGTTCAAAATAGGTTCTGTATTTTAATTATTTCTTTCAATCTTTGGAGTTTATAAATATGTTATTTTAATCTTTCCTTTCCTCCCTCTAAATGCTTCCATATAACCATGCTTGTCATCTTTCAAATTCATGGCATATTTTTTTCTTTATTCTTGTAACATACATACATACTTCCTTACATATGTACACACATACACACACATACATAATACTTATAAACACACACATTCACACATGCATGTATACATGTGTATTTACTGATACACACACATACACACACAGCATTCCTAAATATATAAATTCAGTCTACACAGTCTACATATTGTTATTTGTGTGTATGCATTAATGACAACCATTTGATATTTGATAACTAATCTTCCCTGGGGAAGACTATTTTTCTCACTCAGAGTTCCTTAGTTTCCTATAGTTCTGTGAGTAGGGCTGAGGCCTACAGGACTTTCATTGTTCATTTTAATATGTCTATTATTGTCCTTGTTACACTTATGTGTTTATTTTTAATAAAAATTAAAAATTGTAAATAAATTTTCAAGAAGACAACTATATAAAAATATAAAGATCTTATGTGGAGGCTCTAAAATGTGGGTCCAGTTCCACCTTGTCTGGCAGTCAGAAAGTTGAATGTTGCTCTATGTGACTGACAAGCATATTGCACATCCCAAATCAGGATGTGATTGCTTGATGCTTTTGACATTAAGATAGCTCCATTCAATCCTTAAAGATGATCAGGATATGTAAATGTACTCCTATTCCTCTGTTCTTTCTTTTGTAACTATGAGGTCACTTGGGGAGTGGCTGCCTTCAGGATATGTGAGCAGCTTCACTACCTAGACAATACAATGCTAATGATTTGATGTCTCAGAGTGATAAAGTGATTGACTGAGTTATCCTTTCTCTCATCTTAGTAAAGTCTTTTGTTGCCTTTTTCCTCCCTGCCCCAGTTTAAACTGGTTATAAAAATTATAAAAAATAAACATGGGCAATTTCAATAATCACTGGAATGCCCTCATAGTATTATTCTATGTTTTCTGTTTTGTTATTTTTCATGCATCTCTGTATTCATTACTTATATTTCTAAATTCACACTCCCCTGCCCTGGTAAGAGGTGTTTTTGTAGCGACAAGTCCTTGACAATCTTATATGAAGAGTTGAAAATATAGTTCACTTAGAGTACATCCAAGACACATGGATCCAAATAGAAGACTATTGCCTCAAGAGACTATAATGTAGCATAATAACAAGAAAGTCCACAAACACTGAAATGGAAGTTCACACTCAGAATACTACATCATTTTTGGAAGGGGATTAAAAAAATGCACCAGAATTTGGCTGAAATGTACAAATGCATCCTCAAGTAGCACCATGGCTACAAAGAACAATTTACATTATGAGCAAGAGTCTTGGTATGCTTAGTCATTACATTAGGTTGGTATTTATCTCCTAGCTAACTAAACACTCCAACCCTTTCTGCTTCCCTTCCTCTCTCACTTACTAAGAAACTGCTATTGAACCATTCTGTCGGTATTTTCCTGTCCCAACCACCTGTTCCAAAACAGTTTCTCCAATGTGTTATGTAATTGCTACTCCTCTTACCTTTCTAGAGAAAATGACATTCCTTGTTGGTGTTTATAATAAAGCTAGGTCCTCTAATATGTTTGCCATATTCTAGGCAATCTTTTGCTTTTAGAAACTTTCATATGTTTGATTTCACTGTAAGCAGATGAAATCATACTCCTAAATGTCAAAGTTGCTTTGAATAAGTTAGATTCCAATATTCTAGAATACCAACTTGAAAACACTTTTATTGCCAATGCATGTTTCTGGATGAAAATAAGAAAAATAAGAGGTTTATCCATTCTTTTCATATTTGTAAGGCCTATCGTTACTATTAAAACACAATATTATTGCAAATTTCTTAATATTTTCACCAAATCAATGATGTACTTGAGATGAAAATTTGTCCTCCCAAATCATAGTGAAATCTAAGATAAAAGCGAAAGGAAATATTTTAATACTTGTTTTCAAAGGAAGGAATGCCTTTTACTCTCAAAATATCTTAAATAAATTATAGCTAACTTTCCTTAAGATATTTTTACTTTTTTAATGTATAGATAGGTAGCAACTTGCAAGATTATATTTGTCTTTTAGTAACATTCTGTCATTCAACACTTAATTTTGTATAGCCAGGTGACAGCCTCAGCCAAACAGTGTCATATCAAAGTCTGTCATTCTTTTTGCCAAGGGCCTAAATATAAAAGGTGTCTGATTCCCAGCAAGCTACTAAAATTCATTCAAAATATAAAGTGTATATTGGGAGACTGGAGGATGTAAGGATCAGATGATGAGGAAGGTAGGGTTGGATAATTGCTGAAAATGCTCAGGATGAGATTTTGTTTTAAAAAAATAGTTCTTTTTTAATCAGATACAAAAACAATAATTTGTAATCACTGTAATCTCGTATATATATATACCTTACACTGATATAGATGATATAGATATAGATATAGATAGATTCACTACTCAAAACAATTTAGGTTCACATGGAAGAGTCTGCCACTAATGCTCACAGAGACAAAGAGAATCCTGGAACTGCTTAGAAAGTTCAAGGTAGAAACACTGAAAAATTCCAAAACAATAAAAGGTAACATTCTAAAGAAATAGAGACAAGATTTTTCATTTTTCTTTTTTAATGTTTAAGAAACTAATAATGAATCCTACAGATAAAACTAAAATGTCACCTATGAACCAGAATTTTAATAAGATACACTAAAAATAGTACTTAAATATAAAAAGAAACTGTGGGTGGTTAAGAATAAACATGTTAAAACTAATTTTAATTTTGATAGTTTAATTTTCTGCTACTGTGATAATACAACTAAAAGCAACTGCAGGAGTAATGGTTTGTTTTATCTTACTGCTCACAGTCAAACACTGAGGGAAGAGAAGGTGGGAGCTGCAAGTATACCCTAGAGATAGGAACCGAAGCAGAAACCACTACAGAGAGACATTGTCTACTAACTTGCTTCCTGTGACTTGTGCACCTCCCTTTCTGATATAGACCATGCTCACTTGCCCAGGGATGACATTACCTACAGTGGGTGGGCCTGACCATCACACATCAGATAGTAACAACAACAATATCAACAACATAACAATAATATAATAAAGATGCATATGAATGGCCATAGGCCAATATGCCATCTGAGACAATTCAACAATTCAGGTTCCCTCCAAGTGGAACCTCAATTGTTTCAAGCTGATAACCTTGTTTATCAGCAAGTTTAAGAAAGAACTCATTACCAAAAATGAGACTACAAACATGGATAATTACAATTGCACTAATGAAAAGCAGAGAAGCAGAGAAGAGAGATAGGTTCAAAAACAAAAGGAAATCAAAAAAATTAAAGATGTATTTAACAGTTATATAAATAAGTCAAAATTTCAGAAATCATGACAAATATTGAAAGTAAGTTTTAAAAGACTTGGTCATATTGAAGGAACAGAAAACCTACACAAAACAGTTAAAAATAGATTCAAATAAAAATTGTTGAAAAGTTTCTTTTAATTATAACCTGAACAGTATTGTCTTTTATAATCACTTTGACTGACATATTTTTCTAGGCTTCTGAATTATGAAAAGGAAGCAGATAACCTTTCAACATCTTTATCTTTCTGCATTCTACATTGCTGTTCTAAAAAAGTTGAAGATGAACAAATGCAGTCAGTTTAAACATAGTAATAATCTTCAAGTCACCAATAATGTGTCAGTGTCACATTAAGAAAAGAAAACAGCATTCTCAAAAAATAAAATACAAATGATTGAGAAACAAGGAGATGTTCACATCCTTAGTTATCAGGGAAATTAAAATCAAAGCTACTCTGTGATTTCATCTTACACAAATCAGAATTACCAAGATCAATAAAACAAGACAGCACATGCCAATGATGATTTGGCAAAAGGGTAGTACAAGTGCGAAAATACATAGCTACTGTAGAAACTAATGTGGGTCTTCCTTGGGTAGCTGAGAAGTGATCTACCTTTGGGTCCAGTTATACCAGTCTGGGGTATATACCCAAAGAAGGCTTCATCCTGCAGTAGAGAAATTTGCTCAATCAAGTTCACTGATGCTCTATTCTCAATAACCATAAGTTTGAAACAGCCTACCTGTGTAGCAATTTTTAAATGGAATAATGGAAATATTTTATACTTACACAGTAAAATGTTATTCAGTGGTTATGAATAACAAAATTATGAAATTTACAGATAAATGAATGTAGCTAAAAATCATCTTGAGTGAGGTAAACAAGACTAAAAAAGGCAGATATTGTTTATTTTTGCTTATATAAGAATGTTAGCTCTTAAGCATATTTGATAGGCTTACTACAATCCATATAACCACAGAGGTTAGATGTCAAGTAAGGGATGAGGAGAAAACAAGGATCTGTCAGGGAAAAAGATGTAGAATATGCCGGGAGGACACAGGAGTGAGAGGATTGTGAAAGGATATGATAGATAAAGGGAAAGAAGGAGAACTATAGGGAGAGACAACTAACACCAAGGGCCATTGAGGGATCATATGGAAGCCTACTAAAAATGAAGAATCTAAGTCAAGCCACCAATTAATGGGGAGACAAGCCATCAACTAGAAATCTTTGCGAACAAGTGAAACCTTGCAAAACTAGGGTTTTCATCCTTACTAATTATGTTCATGGTACTGGAAGGCAATATGCATGCTAACAAAGGAGAAAGATAAACACCAACCCAACTACAAAGCCTTCATGATATGCTGGTGCAATAGTAGCATAGAACTTGAAAGAGTAACCACCAAATCTATGATTGGATTTAAGACCCACTTCATGAGATGGAGCTCATGCAAAACACTGTTTGGGTGGCCCAGAACCTGAGACTGGATAGGACATGGACTAAGAGGAAAACAAAATACTATTGTTCTTCTAAACGATCAATAGCAATATGCTAACAAACCTTCTGCTTACCCATGGATTAGTACCTCATTCTGTGATGGTCAGAGAGGCTTATTCTTACAGCATTTGGGAATTAACAGAAAGACATACAACTGTACAATTTCGGGAGGTAGTATGGAGTAGAACAAGTTGAATATGTTGGTTTTACAAATAAACAGAGTGTCAAGGTTTACCTTGAATTATTTCTTAACTCATTTGCTTAAGAAGTAATTGGGAATAGAATAGAACTCCAGGATAGAAAGAAATGCCACAAATATGATTGGTATTGGCTAAATACAAAAGATAAGTAAATAAATGAAATAGAGAAGAGAAGTCATCCAGGGAAATACACAGCAGAAGAAAACAACCCCTGAGGGGGGGAAAAAAGAGATCAGATGCAGAAAGGAAGGATCCAATTCACTCAAACACACATGCTTTATTTAAACAGTTTTCAAAGGATGTAGAGAAGAAAGGTGATAAGATCAAGTCGCATGTTTCAGATGCAGTTTTGGTAGGGTGTTTATGTTTATAAATGTTTGTATGTGCAAATGTATACAGAATGTTATAAAGAAAATTTATACATAATTATACAGTGCACATGTAAATAAAGGTAAACATGGGTGACTCATTTATTGTTTACTGGATACTATAGTAAATTATTCAGGTTCATTATGAAGTAACAAAACACATTACATATACTTCTTTGACCTTCATTTTTTTTCCACTTTAACTTTTATTGTGAAAAGTTAAGATGGAGTTTTTGTAGTCTGATGTCACCATCTGAGAGAAAAAGGTGTACATTTGTGAGAAAACTAATAAAAATAGGAAGTTTGTCACTAGTACACTGAATGGAGATTTGACTATCCAGATTTCTCATATACTTATATTCAACCCTTGTTAGACCGTTCTGCTTTATTAGTAGTACTTTTAAGACAAAAAGATAAAAAATTCTACTTGAGGAAATAGGGTTTACTTATTCAATATACTATCATTATTATTCATTATTCCATTAGTATAACAGAGGCTAGAGATTTAAAGAAAGAGTAGCTTACAATAATAGGTGACTTCCCTTCCAATGTCATTTAAGTTGGCCTTGTCACAATTCTTTCTGACTATAGTCATTGCTCTCACCAATGATTGGAAATAACAAACAATTCAAACAAGAATAATTGTGTTTAAAATAAGTATCCCTAATGGCATTTTATTTATAATGTCAGAGATCTTACTTTTAAATCTTTATAAGTCTGACTTTTAAAAGAAATAATTTATGTTTTAAGTATTTTTTATTCAGTCATTTCAAATTGTGAAACAAAGCATGGGCCAGGCATACACATAGTGTGCATATCTATTCTGCCATTGTTGAGATTTGTAAAGAGCTCATTTCATTTGAACCACATCACCTTGATAGAAATCTTTAAATGTGATTTTTAAAAGCAGTTAATAATTTTGTACTCACTGAAATAACAGAGGATTCAATTTTTAATAGACTATATAAAAACAAGTAGTTCTTTGGAGAGTGAATAGACAATGACTCAAAGAAAACATTCACAAATCTGATACAGGAAGATAGTGATTTTGAATGCAAAATTCTAATGAAAATTTAAATGCAAAATTCTAATGAAAATTATAGGGGAAATTACATAAATCTATTCACATATATACACATAAAATTATTTATACATGCACATATATAGGATCAGCGTCCTTTCTCTTTCCCCTGCCTCTTTGTCATTTGTTTAACTTTTCTGTTTGCTCCGGACTGTTCATATTGAATTTAAATTTTCAGTAAGTCATATAGCCATTCATTGGATTTAAACCAAGAAACTCTGAGATTGATTGTAAGACACTCTTCATTCAGCATACATTCAAATAGTCAATATGTCTCTTAACAAGTTACTTGAAATACCCCTTGAACATTATTCACCTCTTTCTTTTGTCATCGCTTAATTCATTCTGAATGTAGTACAATTTTATTTCTGTTAGTACAGATGCCGAAGTCAACTTGTAAAAGTGTAATTTTTGTTATATAACTTCCAAGTTCAGAATTATGCTCTTCATGTATGAAAAAACAACACCTCTTGTCATCCATATAATTTACCACATTTTTCCAAATGATGTAACATATAACTTTTTACACTTCACTTTATCCTTACTTGTGACTACACATTGTGAACATTTATTTTGAGAAAACAGAGTTAGTTATAATGATGTTCAATAATTTCACCAAGGACAGAAAGAAAACTGACAACGATACCCTAATCAGAGAAGAGGTTTCTTGCCTCCTGTATGTTTCCATAACCACATAAAGCTCACCTTTGAGGAGCCAGGATTACATGTCTCATTTTGTCTACTTAAAAATCACCTACAATTATTCTTAAGTATCAACTCATGAACAAATATTGAGGCTCACAAATAGTGTACTAAATGAGAGAAAGGGTAATGAACCCGATAAGTATACATTTATAGTTGTATCTTGTCACTAAGTATATTAAACCATAAAACTATAATTACAGCTAGATTTACAAGTTTAAATACTTGAAACTGTGGCCTCTCTGCAGGGTTCTCAGGGACATCTGCCTGAATAATCTCAGCCTATATCTCTATGCTATAGAGAGTCCCAAGATGACATAAGAATGTATCAACACTGAGGGAAAAGATTCTCAAAGTCATGACTGCTTTTAGTAGTTAAAGTTACATTTGGGTACTTAGTAAACTTGAGCTGAAGAAGCAGAGATCTATCAAGCCCTGGCAGGAGGCTTAACCATAAAGATATGGCATGAGTTGTTCATTCTTTCTCTTTCTTAAAGAGTGGTTCTCCTGAGCTTGTAAGACCAAAATATTACTGAGTTAAAAATAATATTTTCATGACCCCAGCTAAGACCCTAAGCAATAGTGGAGAGGATACCAGAACTGGCCTAACCCTCTAGTCAGATTGATGACTATCTTAAATAACAAGATAGAACCTTTGTCCAGCAACTGATGGCAACAGAGGCAGAGACCTGCAATGGAGCACTGGGCTGAGCTCCAAAAGCCCAGTTGAAGAGTGGGAGGAGTGAGACTATGATGGGGACACCCAATGAAGCAGCTTACTTGAGCTACTGGGAGCTTATTTACTTCAGCTGGACAGGGAAAAAACAGCATAGGACTAAGCAAGTAACTCTGAATGTGAGTGGCAATTGTATAGGCTGGGACAGACGGCAGAACCACTGGCAGTGGCACCAGGATTTGTACCTGTTGCTTTTTTTTTTTTTTTTTTTTTTTTTTTTTTTNCTTGAGTGCGCGCTTGTCCTTGGACACCTTGAGCAGCTCATAGTCGCGCACCGCTCGTAGGGCGCGAAGGCTCACACCTCCTGGATCATGTCCCGCATGAACTTGGTGTGCTTTGTGAGGCTCCCGCGCTGCCGGCTGTGCCTCGGCTGGCTCACCTTCTTCATCACCTTGTGGCCCTTGTTGAGGCCCATGGCCATGGGGTAGCGCAGGGCCATGGCTGCTCCTCTCCGATTGGCGTCCGCGACAGGAAGGACAGCACCGCGCCGAACCCTGGGATATCTCTCTCTGTACCTGTTGCTTTTACTGCCGTTTTGGAATCCATTCTCTTTGAATGGATACCTTGCTCAGTCTAGATAAAATGGTAAGGGCCTTGGAAAATTCCAGTTTGGATTAAAACTTTGTTCAGATGACTACTAAAAATATATTAGATTTGTGCCCATGAACAAATACTGCACAGTCCAGGCTAATTAAAATGTTGTAGGCTGCAATTTCCCAGACTTACTTCACTTTCAGTCCACCAAATTTCAAGATCTATCACACCACATAAATTTTCAGTATATCTCTAAAATAATCACAGAAATTACTGAAAGCTAATATAATTAAGGGTACAGTTAATTACATAACAATGATATAATTTAGCAGAAATCAACAGAATAAGGAGATGAAATAAAATAGAAAAAAATCTTTAATACAAAGTTTCCACTTTCTTCTTTCAGTGTTTTCTCTAAGAATTCCTGTGTGTCAGTACATATCTGGAGAAGTGCTATATGGGAGGTTCACTTTGATAGTGTAGGAAGCTTCTACTGGGGCTTCATAACATCGGCATGGTTCAGGAAGTGAGTGATTAATGGTCCATAAGTATTATCTTGTTCAAAAGTCAACTATACCACCTGACAAAAAGTCTGTGCCTTATGCCACATGGTTACTCTTCCTATTCTAAGACTTTATAGGCAAGGCTGGTTCTAGTCCTTAAATTGTTAGGTCATTGGAGATGAGGAAAGACTAGAATTCTAGACTAGAAATTACCTCCCTAAAACTGAGGATAAAGTGAAGACTTTCTCTGGTGAAAAATTCAAAATAGATTTTAGTCATAGAGATTATAGTAGAATAAGAAAGAGCATAGCACCAAAAAAAAAAGTAGGTAAGAGAAGAAATGAATAAAAATGCATTTCCCAGAAAGAAAATGTCTGGCAAATCTATTGAAATCTGTCATTAAATAAAATAAGAAATTTAAAAGCAATTAAGAGAAAGAAAATTTTGGAGTAAAATGTATAACATTAATAAAAATGTGAATGGATGGGTTTAAAATAAGAGGAATATATGAAGGAGAGTTAGTAGGCATGAATTCCATAGGAAATGGAAAAAAGGAAAATGAAAAAAATTTCAAGTCCACTTAAAAAAATTATTCCAAGTCTTACTATTTTACTTTAAGACAAAATATTAAAGTTTGGGGAATTCAAATATTTATTTTTAAGTTCTGTTCCATTAAAGAATATCAATGAAAGGCATCCTACATAAATGAAGATTCAACTACAGAACCACAAGACCTGTCAAGAAATAATAGAGAATTGGCATAGATGCAGTGAACCTAAACCTAGAATAAATTTAATTGCCTTTACAATGTAATAGTTAATATAAATTTTATTGATTATTAAAATGAATAA
>NW_026068055.1:4089745-4100965 GCF_014885135.2 Alexandromys fortis
AAAGAAATTCTATAATAAAAATTAAGAAATATTATCATTTCTATTTATTCCCCAGGAATGACATAACATAATTATAAATCAGTTGTGGTATAGGAGGTCCTTCTGTCTATGTGTTGCTTTCACTGGTTAATAAAGGAACTGTTTGGGGCCTATAGCAGAGCTGTAGGAGAAAAGAGCTAGGCAGGGTAGATGGAAATGAATTCTGGGAGGAAGAAAGCAGAGTCAGTGAGAGGCCACGGAGCCACCAGAAACAGAATTTTACCTGGTATTCCACTGCCACATGATTAATGGAGGTGGGTTAAATTAAGTTGTAAGTGTTAGCCAATAAGAAGCTAGAGGTAATGGGCCATGCAGTAATTTAATTAATACAGTTTCTGTGTGGTTATTTCAGGGCTAAGCTACCTGGGCAGCCAGGAAGAACAAGCAGGCCCTTCTCCTACACAGTTGTCCTGAACTCACAGAATAAAGGAAGCACTTAGCCATGTTGAAATGGTTATATTCCATCTTAGTGTTCTTAGGGAAAGCCTTTCAATGTCCTTCCCCTTTTGTGCTTGATCACATTATTCCTTGGCCTCTGTGGCTTGTGATCTCCTCACTTCATTCAACCTTTGCATCTGGTTTCATATGGCTTTTTCCTATGTGCCATTCCCTTCTGATTTGCATTTTATTTTCACACATATACTTACACATAAAGTCCAATCAGGTAATTCAGAACAAACACATTCAATATCCTCTACTTAATTAACTTATATGCAAATAATAGTCACTTGTTCTGGCCTTTAAGGCAATGACATAAAATTTAGAAGGTTGAATTTAAACTATTCAAATATTACAGACAACCAACCACTGCATGTGCTTAAGCAGTTACACAAAATCAGAGCTATAGATATCATAGAATAAAAACACACCAGGCACTGTTGATGTCAACCAAATTCAAAAATTTAAGTAACCAAGATTATTTTCTTAACATTACATTTAAAGCATCTTAATTTTCTATCCAATGTACAGAATTTAATTCTCTTTAGTTAAAAGTATATATCAATATAAAGATAACAGTTTTTAGTTTTTTATGATATTATAAAACAACTTTGGTCTAAGACAAAAAATAAAAAACAGTACTTAGCATTAATAAAATTGGATATTATGTCATATAACTTGAGCAATATGATTGTTCATATGATAATATAATTAATACAATGTCCTTAATCAATAAAAATAATTCTAAAGGATGGTTGTTTACAGTTTTCAGCTAACTCTAGAACAGTGGTTCTCAACCTGTGGGTCATTATCCCTTTACAGGTCAAACAACCCTCTTAAAGAAGTTGCCTAAGTTCAGTGAACAACACAAATATTTACATTACAATTCATAACATATCAAAATCTCAGTTAGCATTGAAAATAATTTTATGATTGTGGGTCACCACAACATGAGGAATTGTGTTAAAGGATTGCAGCATTAGGAAGGATGAGAACCTTTAGGAGGTCTAGAACAATATTTATTATAGAGAAGTTAATAGGTCTCCTATAGAGAAGGGCTGAAAACAATTAGTCTGCAACCTGTTTGTTACAAATCTTCAGTGAGGACAACTGTAGACTTCATGCTGTAACACAATGTTCTCCTTCCTTGATCAAGACTGTCTAGTGATTAGTCGGTCAAGCCAAACTAAGCAGTTTTTGTAATAGGCTTGCATTCTTTCACAAATTCCTTATTCCACAATATTGTATAGCTATTTCTTCCAACTTGGAATAAGAGAATATCACAAGGCTCCAGAAGTCAACCAAACCATGAGTTTCAGGAGACTTTGAAAGCTACAAGATTCATAGAATCCCTTTCCAGATTGTTAAAAAAAAAAAAGAAGGGAGGAAGGGGGGGAGGGGGGGAGGGAGGGAGGGAGGGAGAGAGAGAGAGAGAGAGAGAGAGAGAGAGAGAGAGAGAGAGAGAGAAGTGTTTGCAGAGAGGAGACAATTCAGTTGAGCTGCCTACAAGTTTTAGGGAACTCCAAGGACCCTATTACAATTCATCACCTATCCTGGGGCTCACTTTCCATTATCCCAGTTGCCACTGAGGCAACTTCAATATCCTGTAACTATTATTGACTATTAACATTAAAATCAACACTTAACCAAGATGCATTTAGATAAGAATAATTTTTTAGCTCATCATTGTGCCCTATCTGTGGTAAGTAAGCATTTTTACATGACTCCCCAGCAAAAGTAATGTAAAACAATTGTACCTGAACAGAAACTAACAAAACCAAAGATAAATTAGAGAAACAGTTGAACAGACCCAGTGAGAAATGATAACCCATGCAGTTGTGAATGATATAATTGAGAGTAAATTGTCTATATAAACATTGACAGCATGTCTACCTTATCCCCATGTGATGTGGGATGGTTCCCTCCTTACTGCAGTACTGGCAATATGCCTGAAACAGGCGATCATGGCTGAGCTGTCTAAGGATGGAAAATCTTCAGGAGTCTATATTTTTCTGTGTGTGATAAGGTAGAGAGTGCCTCTATAAAGAATGCAGTCTAACCTATGACTACAGTGATGGCTTCAACATGGCTTAGGAACAGAAAATATAGCTCAGTCTTCAAAGTATCATGTATAGAATGAGAATATGAGCAGGCCTGGTAGCAACTGTATGGTATTTAGTGTGGTGACAAGACACGAAACTGAGGCTCTGTTATCTTCCTGGTAGAACTTCCTCATGCAATAAATGAAATAGAACCTGAATAAGCCATGAAACTGTTATTTGGTATCTCAACCTCTGATTTGTTATGGAAAATAAAAGGAAAAAAAAAACAGGAAAATGATATAATGGTGTTAACCTACTGTTTATTATAGCTGGCAGAGTCTAAGAGGGTACAAAGAAGATATATGCTAAAGAACCTTTCTAGTAAAACTGGTAAATTATGAGAAGAATTAGAGTATGAGTAGGAGGAGAATGAAGTAAAAGTAATAGAACATACAACTTGGGTTTGTTCTTTAATATTGAAGAAGGGAAAAGAAACACATGATTCCGTGTGTAGATATGGGACTTAATGATGCCCCAGTATAGAAAATTATATCACTGAGTACTCAGCATCAGAACTAACTGATATGGGGATGGTGTTGATAAATGAAATAAAAACCTCCCTCACATAGGAATGTGAGGCAAAGGGGCAGAGGATCAATCTGAGTGTAATGGAAGCAGTAAAATGACAAGTGTAACTAAAAAGTTTTAACCAACTTGGCACAATCTATGGATTTATGTGAGCAATTTGAGACACTTGGCTATCATTGCTGAAGTTCTCATGGATAGATATCAAACCCAGGAAGGCAACAGGAGAATTACAGGTCAACCAGGGAGAAATGGGATTGCAAAACATGGTGTTTGGTGACGAAGAAACTAGGCCTGTAAGTACAACATTCACAGGAATGTTAAGAAAGAAGTATGATTAACAGGACCACAAGACTTGTGTAGGATGTTAGTGACTATGCCCAACCCTATTGTGAAATGTAATCTTCAACTTTAGATGAGGCTCGTAGATCTTAATAATTTATATCAGCATGTAATTGGGTCCTAAAGCATTCAAGAAAAGATGAGAGCAAAAAAGAAAAGTAAACGATGAGGTTCATCTGGCTTACTTGAAAGTAAAGAGTAGAATTTATGTCAAGTCTATATACCTAGAAAAATGGTTGACAATAATATAACTACTGTGATAAAGAGACTCCAGAAAGCTATAAAACATAAATGGTATTTCAGAAAATGGATTTTAAAAAGGTGGTGACAAAACAACACAATTTAAAAAAAATTAAATTTCTTCCAAGGGTGAACATATGCCCCTGACCCCAGTAGGTTCTGTACATCTCTTCTCTGCCATAAATTAAATTGGGTGTAGAAAATGCCAGTGCAGTTCACTTTCTGTAGCCAAGTGAGTTTGAAAGAGAGGTGATAGGCTGCTGACTAGGAACCAGAAAGAACTATGAAGATGTTTTAAGAAGATGTCTTAGAGTATCCGTTGGAGTAAAGAGACACTATGATCATGCCAACTCTTAGAAAGGAAAATATTTGTTGTGGGAGTTAGATCCATTTGCCAAAGTCATTTGGAGGTGACCTGTAATGGGTGTGGTTTTCTCTGATATGTGAAGGGCTAGAAATAGAGGTCTGGGGTCACATGCTCTCTTGCTTGGATATGGAAGACATCTCACGTGTCATTCAGTGACCTAGTCCAGAATATTCTCCATTCTACTATGGTAGACAAAGAGGCAATGTTGTGGCTTAACACTGTATCCATGACTGTGTGTGTTCCCTACTTTATACCTTAACAAATAAGTTTTCTTCCCAAGCATATAAGGATTTCTCACAATACATATTTGACTAGGGACTGGTTTGTAGTTCAGAAGCTTAGTTCATTGTCATGTCAGGAACCATGGTGTCAAGCAGGCAGACATGTTGCTAGGGAGGTAGTTGAGAGTTCTACATCGGGATGGTAGGCATCAGGAAAACAGTGAGATACTGGGTCCGGTTTGAGCATCTGAGACCTCACAGCTCACCCACAGAGACACACTTTATGCCATACCTGATGTGGGAGTCCCCTCTGTAAGCTGTGAAGATGTTTTATTTCCATTGGTTAATAAAGAAGATATCTTGACCTATGGCAGGGCAAACCAGAGTTAGGTGGGGTAAACAAAACTGAATGCAGGGAGAAAGAAGGAAGAGTAAAGCAGACACCATGTAGCTGCCAAAGGAGACAGACGCTGAAAACTTACTGGTAAGCCACAACCTTGTATCCGCACATAGATTAAAAGAAATGGTTTAATTTAAGATGTAAGAGCTAGTTAAAAATACACCTTAGCCATTGGCCAAATAGTGTTGCAATTAATATAGTTTTGTGTGATTATTTTGGTCTGGGAAGCTGGAAAATGAATGAGCAGTCTCCGTGTACACATACCCATTCCAACAAGGCCAAACCTCCTTCTAATGTCACTCCCTATGAGCTAAATAAACAACTGAACCCACCACTGCTCTTTTGAGGAAACAATTGATATAAGTCATGTTGTGAAGCTTTCTAATACTTTCAGTCATTGTTTATATTTTCCTGATTTTGTTTTATCCTATCAAAAACTTTTGCCATGTGTTTGAAACATGATGGATCTTCAGAAAGCCTGCATCGGCTCCTGTATGTAATACATACACATATACACATATATATGGGTACATATATATATACATATATATAACATACATATATGCTAAACATTAAAAAATTTACAGATCCCAAAAAGCATTTTGAAAGTAATTAGAAATGACAGTCAAAGTGTATGAATGAAGATGTTTCTGCACAAATGAAAAGGACATTCCCAGGAGCCATAAAACATTTAGATAAAAAAAAAATCTCAATGCAAAGGCTGGCTATTTCCAGTAAGTTGTTGATCAACAAGGCCCCTTAGGTCCCAATAACAATATAAGTTATTATTGCTGCTATTGTTCTCTGCATGAAAGAACTGAATGACTCACTGATATGATCTTATAGGTGAGAGTACCATGTGCTTTGCTTACATTCCACAGAGATATCAAACTGGAATTTAGCAGAAGTTCCCTCTATGCTGGTGTCCTGAGTCACTCGAGAGGATACTGGAAGAGAGGCCACAGTAAGCAACACTTAGCTGTGGACCCTGTGTGCAGCACTGTCAACACGTCAGTCAAAATGTACCAGAATTTTACCATGGTAACTGACTACTTCATAATTGGATTTCAGGTCTGCTCCACTAGAAGGAAATCATATTTGATAATGTAACTCGGGGCAAGATTCTGTGGCAGAGAAGAACACTGACTAGAGTGGGAAATCTAACTTCTGGGTTCTTGTTTTCTTTTTACTTTGGCAAAACAGACACTCTATGTATCAAATTGTCTTCCAACCACTGTGTTTATTCCCATAGAAGACTGCTGCTATTAGCCTTAGGGGTAAGGAATTTTTATTTTATTTTTCATATTTTTGTAGCAAATCGTGTTGTTACTGTGGGGCTGCACAACTGGCCAAACTTCTGAGAATAAGTGGCTGCTGTTGTGGCATAGTACCCCGTACTCTGCATCACTGGAAAAGAAAATAATCGCCTTAGTACAGCACTTCTTCAAAGACTCAGTTCATAAAGAATAAAGGACAAAAAGTATCCAAACGCCAGAGAAAGAGGAAATAATGTAGATCTTTGTTCATAATTAAAATATCATCTCCCCAGGGCCTGAAGTAGGCCCATCAGACACAGAAAGAGAAAAAAACCTTAAGACATTCAGCAGCAAGCTCATTTTATAAGAAACAGGGAGCTCAAAGTGATTCATAATCCTCTAACTAAAATGTCAAATAAGCAGCAGTCACAGCCACAGACAGACAGAACAAAAAACTCTTCAGTGGACCTTCCTGTAACTGTCAGGGACCTCCTTGGGTGCTGCTGCTTTAAAGCAGCTTTGTGAGCTCCGTAAAGGTAGGCGTGAACATGCCAGTGATTCGGTTGCTTTGGAGTTACTCCTGCCCCTGAGAGTAATCACTCACCCATGCTCCTGCTAAGTATTCCTCCAAAGTTAGGTAATTCACCAAGTTAGACAGTTAATGTTATTTATTTTGCCTATCATTGATGCTCTCTCTGGTATAAATAGACATTGTTCATATCATCTCAGCGAAATTCACATAAAGAATAACAACTGTCTTCCACCTGCACAGCTTTGTGACTCATAACTGAAAAATACTGTTGAACACTAATTACAAATATACAAAAAAAAAACTACCATGAAAATAAATCCTTTCAAGCTCAGACACATTACGTTCCATATCAAGAAACAAAATTAGCTGAGATATGAAAGACAAATGATAAGAACTTTTCAAAACATCACTAAGACATGGCTCAGCTTGTTATGTGTGAGTTGAGGATCCAAACCCAGGCCTTCATACTTTAACAGCAAACACTGTAGCAACTGAGTCATTTCCCCACCCCAAGAACAATAGACACATACATTTCCCCTGGAGATTGCTGCTCATTTGGCTTACATACAGAAGAAATTTAGCAGCAACACACACACACACACTCACACACAACACACACAAAGAAAAACTTGACAAAACTGAAAATTCCTAGAAACTTTATTTACAAAAGTGAGTATTAATATACTTACAGTTTATGTCAAGTTCTTCAATCTTACTTGAAGAATAAAGATATACTTTTCTGGAAGGGTGGTGGCTGAGCACACCTTTAATCCTAGCACTCAGGAGGCAGAGGCTGACAGATCTCTGTGAGTTCAAGGCCAGCCTGGTCTACAAGGCCTCATTGTTCCAAGACAGTTAGGCAGTTACACAGAAAAACCCTGCCTCATTCCACTGAATATTTCAAGTGAAACTCACCTCAGAGTAGCAAAATAATTCTGAATTATTCTTTTATCTCTTTATATTTTTTTGAAACCTGATATTTAATCCATTGATCAGAACACTTAAATCCAGAAGTTACCATAACCAAAGGGTAAGATCTTCAATTATCTTCATTTTAAAGAATTTTTATTCAAATCTATGTAAATGTCAGAATAGTTGTCTGGAACCATTACTTAGTGTTCCACAGTTGATATAAATGAACATGCAACGCATATATATGAGCTTAAACTTTGTCATATTTCTTTATATCATGGTCTCATTCAATAGTTACCAGTAATATAACTTCTGATATTGAATAATATACATTAAAATAATGATCAATATTAACCATTTCATTATAAGTATATATAAAACTCTGTTCTGCTCAAACTATTAGTGTCTGCCTTGTTTTCTAGAAGCCTCCCTTGTATCATCTCTATATCTTGCATAGCTTATACCTGTGATTCTTTGAAAATATGTCCTTCAACTTTTTAGTAAGGTGGCTTTCATTCACAGACTGCTAGAGAGGCCTACACCTGAGTTTATATTGAACCCTCAGGGTAAAGAGTGTGAATTTTTAACTAGCACAGCAAATTGGAAACCTAAGAAACTTGCCTGAATTTAAAACAAGAAGTGTCACTCCAAAGTTCCAACATGAGTTAGAATTACAGAATCACTTGTCATACCAGTACTCAAAATGATGAACAGGGCATATTTTGAATTTCAGGCCAGTTTGGACTACCTAATGTGTTCCAAGCCAGGCAAGATCTCTAAGTGGGAGGGTAAATTGAACAAAAACTTAATGTGAAGCTGACATTCAAGGTGTTTCAGTAAAGAACCCAAAATGTTGGGACTGTCAGAGCCATGGGGTATCTACCATATAGAGGAAGTATCAAAGCCCTTTGAGATCTAATTCCCATTTTATGTTTTTATTTATATTTTAGAAATTCATAAAATATATCTTAATATATTTTTTGTTTCCAAACTCCTTGAATATTCACCTCCCCTCTCTACTCACTCAACTCCATGTTCTTCCCTCTTTCTTAAAACGAAAGAAAGCACACACACACACACACACAGACACACACACACACACACACATATCCAAGTAAAATAGAATGGAGCTAAAAGATTTGATGTGTTCCATATGAGCTTTCAGTTTTATCTGTGGTCTGGAATTTTCCCACTCTCCTTATACTCCTCCCTTTCAGAGTGCCATTGTATATTGCAAATATATATTTCACTTTTTTTTTAATTTAGAAGGTCTGCCTCTAAGATATATCATTGAATCTCAAAAATAACTTAGGACTTTTAAACAATGCTTATGTTATGAATGACTATGAGTACTTTAAAAGTTGTGCCAGATAAAATTTGCATTATGATACATCCTACGGAGACCAAAGAATGAAATGTGTTCAGATAATAAGTATCTCCCCTATTCTCAACTATTTCAGAATCTCCAGTTTGTGGTTGTGATTGTTTGAAAGGAGATGGTCCCCTAAAGGAAGTGGCACTGTTAAGGGGGTGTGGCTTTGTTGGAGGAAGTATGTCACAGTAGGGGAGGGTTTTGATGCCTCCTAGGCTCAATCTATGCCAATACCATAGTATACATCCTGTTGCCTCCCGAACAAGGTGTAGGAGTCAGCTCGTTTTCCAATACCATGTCTGCTTGCATGGCACCATATCCTGCCATGATGATAATGAACTAAACCTCGGAACTATAACCATCCCAATGAAATGTTTTCCTTTACAAGAGTTGCTGTGGAGGGGCTAGAGAAATGACTCAGTTGTTAAGAGTGCTGGCCACACTAGCCACTCTTCTAAAGGACCAGGGTTCAATTCCCAGCACCCACATGGCAATTCACAACTGTCTATAACTCCAGTTTCAGGGAATGTGACATTCTCAAACAGACATACATGCAGGCAAAATACCAATCTGCATTAGAAAAAAAATTGAGTTTCCATGGTGTGGTGGTGTGTCTGCACAGCAGTAGAAACCCTAATTAAGGCAGTAGTGGTATGTGGAGACATTGTTCAACCATGCTAGAGAAAATTGTCTCAGGGGTGGAGGGGATTGAGAATTCATACCCTGGCCTTCAGTTCCAGTTTGCTCTTCTGCCTGCTGTTTGCAGTTGAAGATGTGATCTCTCAGCGTCCTGCTGCAGCTGCCTACTGCTATACCCCTCTCCCAAATCTCACACACATGCACACATACACACACTACTCAGAAACTTTCCTTCTGGAACCACAAACCTGAATATACTCTTTCTTCTATAAATTAACTTAGTATTACTGTTTCATCACAACAACAGAAAAATACCTTATACATCAGACAAATTGATGGAACTAGAAATTATCTACAGTATAGTAACCCATATTTAGAAAGATAAATGTAGTACACTGTTTTTCATATGTATCTTTGAATCTGTAGATTTGTATATTTCAATTAGATTAATCATATTTGCTAGTGAATTTAAAGTGAACATGACTAACAGTTAAGAGGGTTCAAGGGAAGGGACATGGAATGCAGGTGGTATGCAGGGATAATGACACTAAAGACCTCTGAAAAAGCCAAGGAAAAATTATCACAGTAGAAACCTGGGAAAATGTATGCACATATAGGTATAAAACCCTTTTAAATGGAATTATCATGTAACATAGAAAAATGCATCTCCCTGACAACAAAAGTTATGAAATAAAAAGCACAGCACTGGGAATGCCATCTAGAAAAGTCTTTTCAGATATTGGTCAGTGGGTTCCCTTAGACTCTGCACAATTTATAGGCTTTTGCCATTATGCATTGACAGCCTCCAGAACTTGATGATAGGCCTTATAAGTAAATACAAGATGTACTTGAGTAATACAGCCCTAAAGAACCATTCTGCTACTATCCAGGAAACTCCATCCTGCTGTTTAGCTTTCAGAGTCTTAGAAGTTTCAGTGTACACTATTGAGGTAGAAAAGTAGTCATTAGTCTTACCCAGCTGTGCACTCTAGAAACTACCCTCATAACTAACCTTGCAAGATGCTTAAGTAGTAGACTGTGGAGTGATAAGATGTAATGAAGCATCTACATCACAAACCCTCTTCATAAGGCTCAGAGATCACCATGGAAGAAAAGGTGGCATGATTCTAAGATCTCTATGGTTAAAAAATTTGTAAGAGCCAGAGGAAGTACATGTCTATAGTAACATAGTATATGCTGGACACAACAGTATATGTTGAAGCCACAAAAGCTGGAACTGCATACAAAAGACTTGAGTAAGATCAAGGAAGTGAAAATCCCAGTATGAAAACAGGAGGAGTCCTGAATGTTTTCACCTGTCAGAATGGCTAAAATCAAAACACCGATGATAGCCTTTGCTGGAGAGGCTGTGGAGGAAGGGGTACCCTCATCCATTGCTGGTGGGAATGCAATCTTGTGCAACCACTTTGGAAATCAGTGTTTCGGTTTCTCAGGAAATTCGGGATCAACCTACCCCTGGACCCAGCAATACCACTCTTGGGAATATACCCAAGAGATGCCCTATCATATGACAAAAGCATTTGTTCAACTATGTTCATAGCAGCATTATTTGTAATAGCCAGAACCTGGAAACAACCTAGATGCCCTTCAATGGAAGAATGGATGAAGAAAGTGTGGAATATATACACATTAGAGTATTATGCTGCGGTAAAAAACAATGACTTCTCGAATTTTGCATGCAAATGGATGGAAAT
The DNA here is from genome assembly GCF_014885135.2 of Alexandromys fortis. Taxonomy (NCBI): domain Eukaryota; kingdom Metazoa; phylum Chordata; class Mammalia; order Rodentia; family Cricetidae; genus Alexandromys; species Alexandromys fortis. The sequence goes on from NW_026068055.1 coordinate 4,100,846, forward strand.
AGAAAACACTATCCTGAGCGAGGTAACCCAGACCCAAAAAGATGAACATGGGATGTATTCACTCATAATTGGTTTCTAGCCATAAATAAAGGTCACGGAGTGTATACCTGGTGAACCTAA
>NW_026068055.1:4101799-4104688 GCF_014885135.2 Alexandromys fortis
GGCTGAGGAGGCGGAAACTTTTTTTTTCTTATTCTCAATAAAAAAAAAAGAAAAGAAAAAAGAAAACAGAGGAGTCTATGAAATCCCATCCTTATTTTAGGGACAATTGATGGTTGTTTTTTTGTTGTTGTTGGTTTTTTTTTCTTTTTTCTTTCTTTTTTTTTTTTTAGAGGGACAGTCTTATATGGGAATATAGCTCTGAGAAACTATCCATGTTGCAAGAGAAAATCTCTCCAAAATTCAGATACAAACATTAGTAAATTCACTAATTAGGTATTGAGGAATTTAGGAGGATGAAAGTGGTGGTATGGATAAGGAAGGAATTGAAACAGGGGAAATGAAGGGGGATCTTATCCAAATATATAACATACATGTGTGGCTTTTAAACAAAGTGTATCTTAAATTATTAATATATTGGATAATTGTTTCACTGCCATTACACATGCAGATTGAAGAGTTCACACAAACCTGCATAATGTTTTATTCTATCAAAAAACAGTAATTGTTTAACCATTTATTCATAGTGAAAATTATTTCTGGTATTGTTCACATATTAATCATTTTATCTGTGTTGCTATGTACTAGGTGCAAAACATATTAATAGTTACATTTCTGTAAAATTTACATACATAAAATATTTATAGAGAGGATTATAAATTATTAATGTATATATCTATAAATGATATATCAGTTCATAATCATGAGCATGTACATATATACCTAACCTTTATTAAAATATCTTTGGAGTACTACAGAAAACTTGCATGTCATCAATAAAAATGTATTGCTTTCCATAATTATGCAATTTTTAAAATCTGTAGAAATAAAACACTGCTATTCATACATATACATCATTACATTTAAAGCAAAGGAGATGATTTCTAAAGAGCCTGTTCAAGGAGAGTAACAACAGATTTTCGGCATGATCCTAATCTTCTAAATATGTTTATTTCAGTAAGTATCATGATTCACATATCTCTTGGGTAGTGCACTTACTGATAATGAAGAATAAATCAGGTTGAAATTACTGTAAATCAAGTTTCTGCAGATGAATTCCTCTGCTTCAGAAATGCTAATCTGAGCACCTGCTTCATTTTGTCAAGGTGTTTTGAGTTAATTTACAGATGTTATTTTTCTACTACATATGATTCGGGAATTGGTTGTGATTGGGTGACTGTCACCTTGACATAAAAGAAGTCAAACCACCTGTTTGCTAGAGGAATGTGTTAAGGAGGATGTTCTTTAGAAAGAATAGCATCCAATCCTAAGAGAGGGCAGAGTACCCTGCCCTGTGGGAAGTCCAACCCCCCCCCTCCATCCAGCCTTAGGAAGGTATGCATCCAAATAGAATAGCATCCCAAAAAGCCAGTACATGCTGTAGAGACAAATCCCAGTGCCATTATCATTGGCTTCTCAGTCTACCGCAATTGTCAGCCACATTCAGAGTCCAGTTTGATCACATGCTCATTCAGTCCCTGTCCAGCTGGCCTTAGTGAGCTCTCATTAGATCAGGCACACTGTCTCGAGGTCCTGACTTCCTTGCTCATATTCTCCCCCCTTCTGCTCTTCAACTGGACCTTGGGAGCTCAGTCCAGTGCTCCAATGTGGGTCTCTGTCTCTATCTCCCTGTGTTGCCTCACAAAAACAAAACTAGGTTTAGAATGAAGCTTGGAGATATACCAACTTGCATTAAATTATTAATTTAGTATTAAATTAAATTCCACCCTAGGACCCATAATCTCTTCTGCCATAGATTATTTATTTTTATTTTTACTTAAAAATTTCCACCTCCTCCCCTCCTCCCATTTCCCTCCCCTTCCCCCCATTCCCCTCCCTCTCCAGTTCAAAGAGCAGTCAGGGTTCCCTGCCCTGTGGGAAGTCCAAGGTCCTTCCCCCTCCATCCAGGTCTAGGAAGGTGAGCATCCAAACAGACTAGGCTCCCACAAAGCCAGTATATGCAGTAGTATCAAAACCCAGTGCCATTGTCCTTGGCTTCTCAATCAGCCCTCCTTGTTTTAAAATCAGGGTTGGGTCTTATCTTGTAAAGTAGTTCTCACACTCAAATCAGGAAAAAGTTTGTTAGCCCTATAGTAATTCTATTTATACAAGTTGCCATATCTCACCTGGCAGAGTGTTCTCACTAATGGTAAGATTCTTAGTGGAAAAGTCTATTGAAGAATTTTCTGTCCAAGAAACCTCGAAAGAATTTCACAGCAGTATAAATGCTAGTTAGTAGGAAGGAAACTTCTAATGATTCAGTTCCAGCTTGATTTTTCTTTATCCTGTGTCTAAGGTAAATGGTATCTTCAGACATAGGATTTTTATCTGATTCTGATGGGCAGACAAAAGGAATATCAAGAGTTTGTTTTGCTTGGGGAATCTTAGGAATCCCCTAAACAAAAATTTATAAGGAAGCATCACAATCCAGGAACTGAATGCCCTTTAAAATAAATATTTTCACTTTTTGTTACAAGACAGATTTCCATATGGTGCTTTCAGATACCTAGTGGCTTACCTCAAACACACTCTGTTTCATTTGGGTTACCCTTGAATTTTTCTCATCTCCCATATTCTCCAAAATCTCCTTGCCTAAATCTTTTCATATCTAGTATTCTCTCTCTCCATTATCATATCACCTGTGTTATTCTATTATCACCCTTGAGACATCCCCTTTTCTAGTTCCCCTTACTTCTACAGGCACTTTAAGTTAAACATACAAATATAGATACAAAGTTAAGATCTTCATATGAAGAAAAATATAAAATTTGTGTTTCTATGCCTAGGTTACTTCACTCAGTACATCTTTCAAGTTTCATCTAGTTATCTGCAAATGTCATAATTAAATTTTATTTAAAGAAGAATTAAATTCTATTTTGTCTCATATTTTCT
>NW_026068055.1:4113848-4117542 GCF_014885135.2 Alexandromys fortis
CATCCCAAAAAGCCAGTACATGCTGTAGAGACAAATCCCAGTGCCATTATCATTGGCTTCTCAGTCTACCGCAATTGTCAGCCACATTCAGAGTCCAGTTTGATCACATGCTCATTCAGTCCCTGTCCAGCTGGCCTTAGTGAGCTCTCATTAGATCAGGCACACTGTCTCGAGGTCCTGACTTCCTTGCTCATATTCTCCCCCCTTCTGCTCTTCAACTGGACCTTGGGAGCTCAGTCCAGTGCTCCAATGTGGGTCTCTGTCTCTATCTCCCTGTGTTGCCTCACAAAAACAAAACTAGGTTTAGAATGAAGCTTGGAGATATACCAACTTGCATTAAATTATTAATTTAGTATTAAATTAAATTCCACCCTAGGACCCATAATCTCTTCTGCCATAGATTATTTTTTTTTATTTTTACTTAAAAATTTCCACCTCCTCCCCTCCTCCCATTTCCCTCCCCTTCCCCCCATTCCCCTCCCTCTCCAGTTCAAAGAGCAGTCAGGGTTCCCTGCCCTGTGGGAAGTCCAAGGTCCTTCCCCCTCCATCCAGGTCTAGGAAGGTGAGCATCCAAACAGACTAGGCTCCCACAAAGCCAGTATATGCAGTAGTATCAAAACCCAGTGCCATTGTCCTTGGCTTCTCAATCAGCCCTCCTTGTTTTAAAATCAGGGTTGGGTCTTATCTTGTAAAGTAGTTCTCACACTCAAATCAGGAAAAAGTTTGTTAGCCCTATAGTAATTCTATTTATACAAGTTGGCATATCTCACCTGGCAGAGTGTTCTCACTAATGGTAAGATTCTTAGTGGAAAAGTCTATTGAAGAATTTTCTGTCCAAGAAACCTCGAAAGAATTTCACAGCAGTATAAATGCTAGTTAGTAGGAAGGAAACTTCTAATGATTCAGTTCCAGCTTGATTTTTCTTTATCCTGTGTCTAAGGTAAATGGTATCTTCAGACATAGGATTTTTATCTGATTCTGATGGGCAGACAAAAGGAATATCAAGAGTTTGTTTTGCTTGGGGAATCTTAGGAATCCCCTAAACAAAAATTTATAAGGAAGCATCACAATCCAGGAACTGAATACCCTTTAAAATAAATATTTTCACTTTTTGTTACAAGACAGATTTCCATATGGTGCTTTCAGATACCTAGTGGCTTACCTCAAACACACTCTGTTTCATTTGGGTTACCCTTGAATTTTTCTCATCTCCCATATTCTCCAAAAGCTCCTTGCCTAAATCTTTTCATATCTAGTATTCTCTCTCTCCATTATCATATCACCTGTGTTATTCTATTATCACCCTTGAGACATCCCCTTTTCTAGTTCCCCTTACTTCTACAGGCACTTTAAGTTAAACATACAAATATAGATACAAAGTTAAGATCTTCATATGAAGAAAAATATAAAATTTGTGTTTCTATGCCTAGGTTACTTCACTCAGTACATCTTTCAAGTTTCATCTAGTTATCTGCAAATGTCATAATTAAATTTTATTTAAAGAAGAATTAAATTCTATTTTGTCTCATATTTTCTCAATGCATCCATCAGTTGGAAGACATCTAGACTGATCCCATTTTCTGCCTATTGCTCATAGAGTGGCATTGAATATGGGATGTCTACAGTAAATAACACTCTTTAGGGTATACCTTCAAAAGTGAAATAGCTGGGTCATATAGTAGTTCTAGCTTCTGTTTTTTTATTTGTTTGTTTGTTTGATCTCCATCCTAGTTTCCATAGTGGCTGTATCATGTCACCAGCAAACAGGTAAGATTCCTTCTCTCTTTGCTTTCTCCCCAGAATTTATTGTCATTTGATGGCTTCAAAGCTCTGATGGGGAGCCGGGTGGTGGTGGCGCACGCCTTTAATCCCAGCACTCGGGAGGCAGAGGCAGGCAGATCTCTGTGAGTTCGAGACCAGCCTGGTCTACAAGAGCTAGTTCCAGGACAGGCTCCAAAACCACAGAGAAACCCTGTCTCGAAAAACAAAAACAAAAACAAAAACAAGCTCTGATGGGGATGCGATAGAAGGTCAGGACAGTTTTGATTTGCATTTTCATGAATACTGATGGTGCTGAATACATTTTAAATTATATAGAGTTCAATTATATTTATTCTTCATGAATTTTCTGTTCATATCTATAGATTATATTAATGAGGCTGTTTAATTGTCTTGATGTTTTGTTTTATCTCTTTATATATTCTAGAAATTAATTCTTTATTGGATTTTGGCAAAGATTATCTCCAACTTTGTAGGGTGTTTTCCCACTCAACTGACTATCTTCTTTGATTATGTAGATGTCTTATAGTTTTCTAAGATCCCATTAGTTCCTAGTTGGCTTTATTTCCTAATGAACCACAATCCTAATATTAAGTCCTTATCTACGTCTATATACTATAGCATGCTCTGAACCCTTTCTTATACCAGGTTCAGAGTTTTGGAATTATAATAAACTCATTGATTTATATAGTGTTGGTTTAGTGTAGGGTAAAAATTAAAGTTTAGATTTCATTATTCTACATATAAACATCCAGTTTTCCCAATATTGTTTGTTGAAGATGCCTTTCATCCAATGTGTGATTTTTTTTTGGTGTGTGTTAAAAGTAAATTGCTGTAATTGTCAGGACTTCTAGCTGAGTGTTCTATTTCTTTCCATCTATCTTACTATGTTCTTTCGTGCTGGCACCATTCTGTTTTTATTACTACAGTTTTATAGATTATTTCAGATCAGGTATGGTGCTAATTTCAAAGATATAAGGAGAAAGATCACTGACTCAAATTATTATGGCCAAATTAATTAAATAAACATTATTATTTCTGTACATAGGCTGCTTCCACCTAAGACAAAATTTAAGAAATCCACACTGGACATGGAGAAGATGAGAGGTATTATACTCTAGGAGTAGGGGGCAGGGCTTTTTAAAGCAAAATAAGTGGAGTTAAAGAAGAACATAATGAGATGGTGATAACAACCTTTAGAAACAGAGGTAAAGTTGTAACATGGTTATAATAACTTTCTAAAACAGAGACATGGTTGACATTTCCTGGAGCAGGTAGCACAGAACCATTTGTTGCTAAAATGACAGGTGGAGCATAGCCCAGTTCTTGAACGAGCTTAGTTTTTCTGTACTATAAGATGGCTTTTAAGTCTAAGACAGATGCAGGCTTGTTCATCAATGGTAGTAACTCTGAGAGGGACAGACAAATATCATGGCAGATGCCTAATAATTCAGTTAGGAATAGGCCTCAGTTCCAGTCTCCTGAAATTGAACAAGTCAGTTTCTGAGGAAAACATAAACAAAGGGAATTCAATTACCAATACCCCTGACAATGAAGACAAGGGGAACTGCAAGTACTAGATCAGGGCCAATTCCCTTTCCATACTCCCTAGGTTCCTCCTGGCAATAACTAAATAAGGACAAAGGCTGGGACTTGTCCAGATTTGTCCAAGAAAGTAAAAGCTATAGCTTTAGCCCACCTCCACTAGCCCTAACCAATTAGAAATGTACTAATATGATTGTCATTTGCATAAACCAATCCTAGATAGAAGAATCACAGTAACTTTTTTTTTAGAATTAATTCAGATGTATATAAAAGAACCTGCAGGCTTTTCTTGGGTTTCACCATTAGTCATTTTGCCTTTGTATAAGATGTACAGCTCAGCATGCTGGTTGTAATGGATTATTAAAAATTG
>NW_026068055.1:4118419-4124625 GCF_014885135.2 Alexandromys fortis
GAGAAATTTGATCTGAAATTTGGTGAGGTTGTCCTTTAAAACTGACAAAACCTCTCAGCTGTCAAACTGCACCAGAGATCTTTGAGAAGGACAAAATTTTACTTGAGTTACTGATTAATAGATGACAGAGAACTTACTTGGTTGGCACCCAGAGCTACTCTTCAGGGTCCTCCATAGTCACTGAAGGTTGTGTTTGCTTTTTGCTATTTAGTGCAGGGCTTGGCAGCCTCCAGAAGATCCTGTGGGCTAAGAAATCTGTAGGAAGACAGGCCTACCTTGACCTGAGCAGCTAGGCTATCGATTCCAGTGCTTCTGTTTACATCTGGAGATCTTTAATTTAGATGAAAGACAGTTTTGCCAAGTGGTCAGCACTTGACAGTTGCAGCAAATTGCAGATGGATGTTATTGTGAGCCCATTTGTCTTCTGTCTTCTTTGTGGGGAAATAGAGTGCTGCTGCTAGGGGACAACCTTTCTCTTTTTATTATGAAAAGGTTTTTTAATAATTAAATATAGATAGAGTAGATGGAAAATTTTCTTTAATTTTGTCAAATACAAATGGAATAAATACAGTAACTTTAATTCTTTTTGATAAATTTTGTTATATGTAATTTTACTGTTAATGTTAAGGCCTTGCTTTTATTTAGACAGAAATAGGAAGATGATGTGGGATGTTATTCAATATATGTGTTGCTTTTATTAAATAATGAATAAAGCTATTCTGGTCAATGGATTAGCAGAGTAAAGCAAGGCAGAAAATTTGAACAGAGATATATAGAAATTGTAGGTAAGTTGGAGACATGCCATGTAGCTGCTGAAGGAGAAGGATACTGGAAACTTACTGGTAGGCCACAGCCTCATGGTGAAGTATAGATTGATAGAAATGGGTTAATTTAAGATGTAAGAGCAGCCAGGAAACCAACACATAATCTCTGTTTACATTGCCCTACCAGGAAGTCAAATCCTTAAAGAGACTGACTCTCCCTCTTTTAGCAGGTATCAAATGCTAGTATTTCCCCAATATTTCCTCATCTGTGGGTAAAATTTCATGCCACATTTCTAGGACTATGTTGTCATCATGTGTGTTTTGACTTGTGTGTGTTTTATACCGTTCTGTCACAATCACTGTAAATTCACTTTTCAACTGCCCTATTAGGTCTGAAAAACACTATTTCCTTGTAGCTGTCCATTGTATCTGGCTCCTAAAATCTTTCTGTCCACTCTTGTGTAAAGATATCTGAGCTCTTTGGAAAAAAGTGTGTGTTTTTGTATGTACAACATTTAACATGAAAGGATGCTAGGTTTTGTCAAAGATTTTTGTGCACCTGTTTCAATGATCTTATGAATTTTATCCTTAAGTCATTTTATGTGATTCAATACATTTAATCAGTTGAGCATGTTATACCACTTCTGGAATAAACTGGCATTAATTTTAGTAAATGTCTTTTTTGATTCCCATACTAGAATCCCAAGTATTTTATTAGAATTTTTTTATCCTTCTTTTTCAGATACAACAGGGTAGTCTCAAGCTTTATTCATTTGTCAAAAAGAATGAGTAGAGAAATTTCAATTGTCTTAAATATTTTTAAGGCTCACTTTCTGGACCAATATGTGATATGATTTAGAGAATCTTATATGGACTGCAACACTACTAAGAAGGAATATTCTGTAGTGATAGGATGGAATATTATGTAGATGTCTATTTGGTCCATTTGGTGAATGATGTTATTAAGTTTCAATGTTTCTTTATCTTTTTTGCTGAGATTATATCTCTATTTGATAAAACTGAGTCAACTGTTATTACTGTGTTTTTGTTAATCTATGACTAATATTTTATGATAATGAGAACACTAGAGTTGGTGTATATATGGTCATAAATTCAGCTAGAATCTTTTGTCATGGGAAGACTTTGCCGGTTATGATGGATACTTCATGCTGGCTAAAATAGTCTGGGGTAGCATCTGTGTTCTCTCAAAACTTAAAAGATATTTCTCTGAGATATTCTGGCTTTTAAAGTTTCCATTGAGAAACTGGCAGTTTTTCTGGCTGGTCTGCCTTTATATGTTATTTGTTTCAGTCTCTTGCATCTTTCGATCAATGCCTATTCATCGTACTGTATGATTAATGTTTTCATTGTAATATGGAATAGACAGGGTTTTCTGTGTAGCTTTTTTCTTGGCTTTTGTTTGTTTGTTTGTTTGTTGGCTTTCAGGTCTATTTGTTGTTCTGTGGCCCTCTTGTATGTTAATAGAAATCACTTTTCCAGAATTTATAAGGTATTTTTCCTCATAGTTTGAATATATTCCACATCTTTGGTCTCTAATTTCTTTCATTATTTTATGCCCATCATTTATGGATTTGACTTCTCATGAGGATCCAAAATTCTTGAAGCAGACTGACTTGGGTTTCTTAACAGGAACAAGCTGTATGGGCTGGGTACCACCTAATAATTTTCCTTTACCAGAAAGTATACAGTTTTAATAATATAAGCCTATGATCATATTGTATCTTCTATAATATCTTTTCACCATTATTTCATTAAGTATTGTGTGCATATAGTGTTGATATACCATGGTATTGTGAATTCTTCCTTTTCATTTATTAAGGTATTCTTTTCCCAATTCTGTTTAACTATTATAGAAACTTTATTATTTCCTAATGTATTTTCACAAAAAAAATAAAAACAAAATATGCTGGGAATTTGCTAAGGATACTACTAAAACTATAATTATCCAATTAAAAATAATTCTTGTCATTATACATTCAATTTTCCTAGACTTAGACCAGTCATATTATTCACTACTGAGAGCCTTACAGTTACACACTTTAGGATTTGTTATAGGTATTTGGTGGTTCTATATATATTGAAAACTACTCATTCCCTAAGTAAAATGCAAATGCTTTGCTATATACAAAATAAAATGACTTCTAAGCATTTAGAATTTCTAAGCAATTGCAAATTGAACACACATTCTAGTACTTTTTCTGTAACATAGATGTTTCATTTCTATATACACAAATAAATTTTCTTTCTTCCCTATATTTTATATTTATTTACATTGTTTTCTGCCTTAACAAGTACTTTTTCACAATATTAGATATTATTTTCAAGAAATAATACTACCTCTTTAAAATCTCCTGAGATATCTTTTAATATTTTATTAGAGTATATTTGCTGCAGGATTTTGTAAATGTGTTTTAATTTTAAAAATCTGTAATTATGTCAAAGTTAGTAAGAGTCTTTCAACATTGGGCAGTGAATTATATTCAAAGCTATTGCATGTTTTAAGACAAATGTAAATGTGTGACTTATATCTTTCATTCTGTTAATGTAACTTGAATTGAATTGAATTTGACTTTGTTAAAATTGTATGTACCATAAAACTAGAAAAGGTAGATGTATAAATAATTATTTTAGTAACTGACTCTTCAGTTTCTAAGTATATATAAACTTATTTATTTGTTTATTCTAAGAACATTTGTTTAGAATATGTTGTATTTATGGCACTGAATGAAAATGTCACACTTGACAGCACCTTTCTATCTCAGAATAAAGCCATGCAGTACTGGTGATCTTAAAAGCTTTGGAAGAGTGGAAAACTTAAGTATAATGACTGTTCAACTTCACAGCAATTACATAAGCAGCACCTCTCTTGTGCTAAAGACACAAATTAATTTATACATAAAATATATATATCCCCAAATTATTCTTTCATATCCTTGCGATTATTTATATTTAATCTTTTTTATAGTAAACTTTGTTGCTAGAGTGCAACTTGAATTTCTCTGAAGATAAGTTGCTTTATGCATTTTCCCTACATCTGTTGTTGACTTCTATATAGTTTTTGAAAAATGTTTATTTTGTTTATTCCCATTTTTAACAGTGATTTTTTATTTTACTGAGTTTGTTACTGAATTTTTGTAGTTCCTTACATATTTTATATCAGCTGTTTTTCAGATGTGTTTATATAAATACTTTTTCTCATTATGTGAGGTTTTGCTTCACTCTATTGATTCCTTTTCTATATAGAACATTTTAAATTTCCTATAATCCAACTGTGTTTTGATTTTCTGTACTTCCAATGGCCTGACAAAAGTATTATTTTCTATTTTAGTGTCTGGAGAGACTCCAAAGACTTTCTCAGCTGCCCATTACTTCCATAGAGTAGACTCTTGAAAAATCAATAGCAAGTTTAACACCTAAAATATATATTAAAAACTTGACATAAACAAATAACAAAGAACAACAATGTTTTTAAAATATTGATTAATATTGTCCTAGAAAACATTATAGCATGAAAATAAATTGACATTTTCATCATATATTTTCTGTGTGTTTCCAATTTTATGCTCCAATTATTTCCACGTGTTTACCCCACATCACTAAACAGAAAGCCTTCCTAGTTTATGGATGAGAACTTGAGATTACTTAATACTACCCCGAATTTTCCTCATTCAAAACAGTTTCCTTTAAAAAAAAATTACTGAATTCTCATGAAAGTTAAATCAGAGGTTATTGTATTGAGCACTTAACAGTTTTAATATTGCATTTGTCTATATATCTGCCTATACAATATTTGGTATTGATGATTATCAAAACCACAAAACTCTAGAATGGAGTTTGTGTGGTATGTGGTGTGTGTGTGTGTCTGTGTGTGTCTGTGTGTGTGTGTGTGTGTGTGAGTGTGTGTGTGTCTGTGTGTGCATATGACTGTGTGGTTGCATGTATGTGGAGAACAGATGAAGATATTTGTTGTCTTCTTATATTCCCTCTGGTTTATTGCCTTGAAACAGGGTCTCACTGAACTGGAAGCTCACCATTTTAGATAAATTATTTGGCCATCCAGTTCTGGGAATTAACCTGACCATGTCTCCCCAAGAACCAGGGTTACAGATATGTACAATCATGCCAAGCTTTTTAAGGAAGGTGCTGGAAATTCTATCTAAGATCTTCAGATTTACAAATCAAAAGTGTGTTTTTACTCACTGAGTCATGTCAACAGCCCCAGAATAAAATTTTCTAAAGATGGGAATTCTGCAAAGGTTTCTACTAAAATGATGTCAAAAGATAAAATTTCAACAGATTTAGTTAAATGTTATGGATTTTGTTTTGATGAATCATGATGCATGAAGTATTTCTATTTTGGAGCAGTAATTGTTAAAAAAAAAAAAAACCCTGTATACAGACAGCTAGTTAATTTAGAATATATTTCTCAGAATATATCATGCTCGCTGAAGCTTTGCTGTTTGCAAGGCCAGCTAGCAGCTCTCATGTCTTCTCAGAAGTCCAGATAAACAATCCAGATTGAGTTTAGTGATGTAGAAGCACTGCATGAGTGACTCTATTTTGATTTGGTCTGTTGAGGCTTAAAGCCTTAGCTCACACCAAAGAATCCCAATAATTTCTTTTTAACATCGTCTTGCATTATTATGTACGTAAAAGAAAATCAATATAGTTCTGACATCTATTGAAAAAAAACAATGCTGTAATGTTCTGTTTACACTCCCAGTATATTTTACAAGGAAATAACCAATTTAGTCAGTGATTTATGTGAGTTTTAAATACTGTAGATAAGCTAGCTCTCAGTGCATTTTCTTACTGTTTCATTAATCAAGTATAATTGGAGAGGACTCGAAGCTGATGTTTACTTTGGCCCTTTAAAGGCCAAAGTTAGTCAGTTATAAATTTATATTTGTCATTGATTGTATTCTCTTACCAATTGCCGTATACATAATCTGAGGCAGATAAGGTGTCTAATCCTAGTCCTTATTATTTACTAAGAGTGACACTTTGAGCAACTTACTGAGTGCAAGTTAGTTTTGTTGATCATTCTCTGTTAATTAGCAAATAACTACATACAATCAAAGTCTAGAAGATATAATTTTCTACTAGTTTATTATATATTATATTCCTGAGGTCATATATAATGAATAAAAATTATTTACAAGAATATTTAACAAATTTCAAGTTTTTATTCAAATAGAATATAAGACATTATATAACAAAGAAATGTGGTAGAATACTAATTCAGCATGTAAAGTGTTTTAATATAGAATGTTTTATGAATTCTGTATTTGGTTTGTATTTAGCTCAACACCTGCTACACCCTCCTCATCTGTACTCTGCACAGGTCCATCCCTCCCACACCTACCTCCAACTTTCTGAGCTCTTATGTTTAATATATTCATATGAAATATATTTTATATT
>NW_026068055.1:4125178-4142134 GCF_014885135.2 Alexandromys fortis
TAGCCTGTAAGGGCTAGAGTTCATGGGCCAAGCAGTTATTAAATGAATACAGTTTGTGTGTTGTTACTTCGGGCATGAGCTAGCCAAGCGGCCGGGGTGTTGGGGAAGCAGCCCCGCCGCTCTTATTTCAACAGTGTTTCTTTAGTTTTACCAACAATTAGCTATTAAAATTTTTCTGCTTCTTCTTCCATGATAGTTCCTAAGCATGGAAATGGGGTATGATAGAGATGTCACATTTGTGACTGAGCACTCCATTGACACGTATTCTTTGTACTTTGACCCATTGTGACTTTCTATGTTTACTACTATTCACTATACAAAGAAGCTTATCTGATGAGCCCTCAGAGCCACACCAAACTAAATACAAATTCAGAGATCAAGATAATAGTTATGTTTATATAGCATGATATTAGTAGTTGGTTCACCTCTGGTATTTCCCAACTCCTCAACTCTAGGTTCTTAGTCACATTTACAGTACCAGAAATAGATTCATTCAGTGGAGCAGGCCTTTAATCCAACCAGAAGTATGTTTGTTACTCTCAAATATTTATGACACTATTTCACACATGGACTTGAGGTAAATGACAAGAACAGAAGTACCCATGGAATAGAACCAGCCTGGGCCTATGAGATGAGCTATATGTGTTGTGAATGGCAACACCTAAATATTATAGCTTCAGAAGCCTTTGGAGATAATGAGGTATAGAGAAAAATCCCAAGCGTGGAACATTGAGTTACAAGATTTAATTTGCACTATTGGTGTTTGGCTTGTTTTTGTTTTGTTCATATTATGTAACTACACCATAGATATTCTCTGTTAGAATGAGATATATGTAACTTACTTTAGAATTTACAGAATACCATGGGAAGGAGATTGGATCTTTAGAGAGAGAGATCTTGAATTTTTAGAGTAATTAAACTTTTAATAACCATGGGTTTTTAAAGTTATATTCTTTTATATACATTGTTGTTAATATTAATACTAACATGGCACCTTGGAAATAAACAAAAAGGGTAATTCTATGGTTTAAGAGAAATAGAAAGCTGACAAGGGTCAATAGTCCTGGTTAACTTTTTGTCAACTTGTTCCAGGCTGAGGAACCTCAAGTCTATTGGTCATTTTCTTCATTAATTATTGACACAAAAGACCCAACCCACTGGCAAGAGTGCCATCCCTGGGTAAGTAGTTTTGGATTATATAAGAAAACAGGCTTACCAGGCCATAAAAACAATCCAGTATTTCTCCATAGTCTCTACTTCAGTACTTGCCTCCAGGTTTCTGCCTTGAGTTCTTTCCCTGATTACCTTCATGGTGGAATATGACTGTAATCTGAAATAAATTCTTTCCTGCCTTTAGTCATCAATAGAAACAAAACTTTAAAAATTCCTTTATTTAACTTTCTGCCATAAAATACATCCTCTTAGTGTATAGGTGCAGGACAGACAAATGAACAGTTTTAAAATATTGGCCTATAGGCATCATGTTATTTTTATTTAATTTTATTAGTAGTATTATTTTGTGTTTGCAGCCCAACCATAGATTTCCCTCCCTCTTCTCCCAGTCCTTCTCCTACCCCTTTGCCTGCCCATCTACATCTTCTATTTCTCTTCTGAAAAGAGCGGTCCTCCCGTGGGTATCAACCAAACATGGCATATCATGTTCTAGTAAAACTAGTCACCTCCCCTCAGATTGAGGCTGGAAAAGGAAACTCAGTATGAAAACATAGGTCCCAAAATCCAGCAAAAGAGGCAGATATAGCCCCTACTCCTCCTGTCAGTTTTCTCACAAGAAGATCAAGCTACATAACTGTAATATATATGCAGAGGGGCTAGGCCGGTCCCATGTAGGCTCCCTGGTTGACCGTTCAGACTCTGTGCACTCCTATGACCAGAAGTTAGTTGATTCTGTGGGTTTTCCTGTGGTGTCCTTGATCCCTCTAACTCCTACAATCTTCCCTCCTTCTCTTTTGTAAGATACCCCAAGCTTGCCCTAATGTTTGCTATGTGTCTCTGCATCTATTTCCATAAGTTGTTGGATGAAGCTTCTTGATGACATTTGAGCTAAGCACCAATCTCTGAGTACAGCAGAATATCATTAGGAATCATTTTATTGACTTTCTTAATCCTAGTCATATTTGGTTCTATCCTGTGCTGGGCTGTCAAGCCTCTGTGTCCTAGCACTGGCAGGGATTGGCTCCTTATTATGGTATGTGTCTTGAGCTGTACCGGCCATTGGTTGGCCACTCATACAAGTACTTCAGCTCACTTGCACCAGCACAACTTGTAGGCATGACAATTTGTAGGTCAAAAGTTATGTTCCAAGGTTATGTCCCAATATCTCCACTGGAAGTCTTACATTGTTATAGGAGATAAGTAGTTCAGACTCCATATCACCCATTATTAGGAGTCTAAACTAGAGGTCACCTTCATAGATTTCTGGGAGTTTCCATTGCATTAGGCTTCTAACTTGCCCCAAATTGCTCCCCAATTCTCGTTGTCTTCCAATTTTATGGAGTATGAGTTTTTACAGTATGACCTAATCATTTTGTGGATTTTGTCTGTGTCTGTTTTAATACCCCCCTTTGTTTCTGATTTTGTTCATTTGGATAGTCTTTATTTGCCTTTGAGTTAGCTTGAATAAACGTTTGCCTTTCTTGATGTTCTCAAAGAATTAATTCTTTTTTTCATTGATTCTTTATGTCATTCTCTTTGTTTCTATTATATTGATAACAGCACTCAATTAAATTATTTCCAGGAGTCAACTCCTTTTGAGTGTGTTTGCTTGTTTTTGTTCTAGAGCTTTCAGGTGTGCTGTTATTAGTAGGAGATAGAAGTTCTTTATGAAAGAGCTTAGTGCTCTTAACACCACTTTCATTGTGTGCCATAAGTTTGATTATGTTGTGCATTCCTTTTCCTTGAATCTAGGAAGTCTTTAATTTTCTTCTTTATCTCTTTCTTGACCCAGTGGTCATTCAGCAGAGAGCAGTTGAGTTTCTGCAAGTTTGTAGGCTTTCTCTTGTTTCTGTTGTTAAAATCCAGTTTCAATTAGTGGTGGTATGATAAAATACAGAGAGCTATTTCTACTTTTTATTATTTTTTGAGACTGGCTTTGTGACCTAGTTGGTGGTTAGTTTTGGAGAAGGTTCCTTGAGGTGCTGTGGTAAAGGGATATTCTAATGTGGGTGGGTGAAATGTTTTGTGGATATCTGTTAAGTCCAGTTGACTCCTAATGTCTGTTAGCTCCATTATTTCTATTTAGTTTCTGTCTGAATGGCCTATGCATTGGTGAAAGTGAAGTGTTAAAGTCTCTCACTCTTAATGTGAGGGGATTCATGTGATTTAAGCTCTAATGATTTTTTTTACAAATAAAATATGGCATTTACCATAGATGTTCAGACCTGAGATGTTATCTTGGTGGGTTTTCCTTTGATAAATATGAAGTTTTCTCTCCATCTCCTTTGATTAATTTTTTGAAGTCTGTTTTGTTAGCTGTTAGAATGGCTACATCAGTTAGTTTTTTGTGTCTGTTTGCTTAGAAAATCTTTTTCCATCCCTTTACTCTGAGGTAATGTCAATCTTTGATGTTGAGGTGAGCTTATTGTATGCAGTAGAAGGGATGATACTTCGTGTATTTTGTTATTCTGTGTCTTTTTATGAGGAAATTGAGTCCACTGATATTGAGATATGTTGTTTATTCCTATTATTTTTGTTGGTGGTAATGTTGTTAAATGTGTATGTGTGTGTGTGTGTGTGTGTAGATATGTGTGACATGTGTTCCTTTCCTTTGATTTTGCTGTTATGAAAATATTTTCTTTGTTTTCTTGAGTAGAATTAGCCTCATTTGGATGGAGTTTTCCTTCTGTGCGGCTGAATTTGTGAATAGATAACATTTAAACTTGAGCCAGGCAGTGGTGGCGCACGCCTTTAATCCCAGCACTCAGGAGGCAGAGGCAGGCGGATCTCTGTGAGTTTGAGACCAGCCTGGTCTACAGAGCTAGTTCCAGGACAGGCTCCAAAGCCACAGAGAAACCCTGTCTCGAAAAACCAAAAATAAATAAATAAATAAATAAATTTAAACTTGACTTTGACATGGACTATCTTGTTTCCCCATCTATGGTAATTTTAAGCTTTGCTAGGAATAGCAGTTTGGACTGACATCTGTAGTCTCTTAGAGTCTGCAAGACATCTATCTATCCAGGCTCTTCTGGCTTTCAGAGTCTCTGTTGAGAAGTCAGGTGTAACTTTAATAGATCTGCCTTTATATGTTAATTGATCTTTTCCCCCTAGAGCCTTAAATATTCTTTCTTTGTTCTGTACATTTGGTATTTTGATTATTATATAGTGGCAGAACTGTCTTTTTTGTCCAATCTATTTTGCATTCTTTAAACATCTCATACCTTTATAGGCGTGTTCTTTTTTAGGTTAGACAATTTTTTTCTTTTATTTTGTTGAAAATATTTTCTTGGCCTTTGAGCTGAAAATCTTTTCCTTCTTTCATTTCTCTTATTCTTAGGCTTTGTCATTTTATAATGTACCATACTTCCTTATTCTTTTTCAGAAAAGTTTTAGATTCAGCATTTATTGACCTATGCATCAATTACTTTCATTGTATCTTCAACACATGAGAGTCTCTTTTCCATCTATATTATTCTATTGGTGATGCTTGCATCTGTAGTTCCTGTTTGCTTCTCTAGATTTTCCCTCCCCAGGAATCAATCAGTTTGTGTTTTCTTTATTATTTCTATTTCCATTTTCAGGTCTTGAACAGTTTTATTCATTTCCTTTACCTGTTTGTGTTTTCCTGGATTCATTTAAAGGATTTGTTCATTTGATCTTTAAGGACCTTCTTGATCTTCATAAGATTTGATTTATGGCCTTTTCTTGTGCTTCAGCTATATTAGAATATCCAAGGCTTGCTGTAATAGAATAGCTATGTTCTGGTGGTACCATATTGTTGTGGGTGTTGATGATTGTTTTCTTATGCAGTCCTCTAGTCATCTTAGTTTAAGGTTATTGCAGGTCTGTGTGCTTATTTCTAAGTTTATCTTTGATGGATGGATGTTTTTCCAATGTGTTCTATTTCTTCTCTGCTCTTCTGACCTGAGGGGCCCAGACTTATGGTGCCCAGAGAGTCTTCAGTTCCAGTAGTGTATTTCAGCTAGACTTTGTTAGCTTGAATGACCTTTGAGATTTTTGAGTATTCATGTTGCCTCTAGGTGATGTTAGTTTTGACTTTTGACTTTTCATATGTGTATGTTTCATTTGGAATACACGACAAGGTCAGAGAATTAGTACAGATACAGGAGAGAGCTTTCCATGAAGAAGGCCTTCAAAAGAAGGAAGATAGAACAAAGTGATAGAAGGAGAAATGTGGAACAATTGAACAAGAAGGGTCAAATGGGATATAAGATGGGCATGAAATTTAGAGTAAGGATTATGGGAAAGAATAACTAACAATAAAGAACTTCTTTAAAATATATGTGAAAATTTACAACTGCAGAAGCATCTTAAACAAATATATACAAATATATAAAATATGGTTATTCTATAATGGGAGGAACAAACCTCAATTAGACACTAAAAGATGAAACTCATACCTGGCACTATTATTAGAGCAAAAAATCTGTACATAGATGATAGGCCCTAAATGAGTAATTATTATTATTATTATTATTGTCATTATTTCTATTATTTGTGGATATAATATTAAAACAACCTGTAGAAAGTCACATTCTAAAACCTCCTCAGTGTAATAAGATGGTGATTAGCAGACTTCTGTAACTGTCTCAGTTTGCAGAATGAGAAGCTATAGAATGCTCAGCATTGGGAAACACATCCCTACTGTACCTCCTTTTACTAAGGCTCAGACGTCATTGCAGAAGAAGAACCCGAAAGACTGTAAGAGTCAGCAGCAGTGAAACAGTGCTTTTGCAGACACAGCAGGGACAATAAGCATATGAACTCACAACAGTTGTGATAGCATGCACAGGCCTTGTGAAAGCACAAGCAAGACAGAATACTAGCATGGGGGTTATGGGTATAAATATGAACTTCCACTCCTACTTGAGGTAATGTCGGTAACTAATAGCTGCTGGGAGAAGATTTAGCTTTCTTTAAGGATGCTGCCAATCATAGGTGGAACATGAGGCAGTGGCCACATACCTATGAGTACATAGCCATTAATTGGATGGACAATTAATAAAAATATGAGTATATAAAGTTTGGTAAGTATGGGATGGGGAGGTGAGCCTAGTAGTAGTAGTTTGGAACATGAGCAAATATAGTAGAAACACAATATGTTAAATTCTTAAAGAATATACACTTATGTATGTATATATGTACATATCTAGGTATTCTCTATAAAGATGTAACCTCTCAATATATTATGTATATCAAGGAACTAACTCTTCATGTAATATAGAATAATACTTTATTTAGGAAAATAAGGCTTCTCATGAAAATATTTTCCATGCTAGGGGTCTAGTGGCCAGGGCTTATTTAATTTGACAATTTGAATGTATTTATTTTTTCCAGCATGACTCATTATTGTGCAAACATATATATTTTTTTAAGATTTACATGTCGAAAAATCTTATGCCTATTTATCCAGATGGTTTGGTGAATAAAAGTACTTTCCATGTAAGACTGACAACCTGAATTAAATCCCTGAAACCAGTAATGACAAGTGATACACAGTTCACCCGATGGCTCACAGATGCCATAGCATGTGCACATCCCCATTCATATATACACTTCACACACAATAAATAAATAATACAATTTTAAAATACATTTTCAGGTTTTTAATCATGAAATCATATTTTCCTGCAATTTAACATTTCAAAACATAAAATGCATATTACTTTATCTTGTGATATGACACATACCATGAAAATTTTATTTGGAAAGGATATATAGTTGCTTTTTCCCATAAAATAACCTGTATCTCCAAGCCTTCAGATCTTAGTCAATTTTTTTAATCTCCTAGTTTTTAGTATCTGTCAGTCACTGTTTGTTGCTGTGAGGAAACACCATGACCTAGGCAACTCTAACATAGGAAACATTTAACTGAGGACTTGCTTATAGTTTCAGGGCCTTGGTATGCTATGAATGTGACATGGAAAATAGTCACAGGGTGGGCATGTCAGCAGGTAACAGGTGTGGTGTTGCAGTATTAGCTAAGAGCTGCACCCTTATCCTGGATCCAGAGAGAGTGAGAGAGAGAGGAGAGAGAGAGAGAGAGAGAGAGAGAGAGAGAGAGAGAGAGAGAGAGAGAGAGAGAGAGAGAGAGAGTTTGGGCTTGGCATGGGATTTTGAAACCTTAAAGGCCATCACTAGTGACAAACTTCTTCCAAAAAGGCCACATCTACCTAATCCTTCTAGTCCTTTCCAATAGGGTCAGTTCCTAATGAGTAATCATTCAAATATATGAGCCTATGGAGCCCATTATTATTCCAATCATTACAGATTCCTAAAGGAAGGAGTGGGATACTTCTGATGGGTAAGTATATATTTTCATTTAATATCATTTTTTAATGAAAATTCAAAACAAACTTGACATACAACACTGAGAAAACTTTTAAGCTCAGTCCAGTAATCTATTGTTTATCCATTTAGAATGTAAGAATAAATGTTCTAAACTACTAGTTTGTCTTTGCTCCCCATTCATTCAAAATCATAGACGTTTTCTTACTCATAGTACCTGTCATCTTATTTACAAATGATATGATAGTAGCCATTATGATTGATAAGTATATTTTCATAATTTACACAAAAGCATTTGGGCCACATTAATAAAAGAAAATGAGATGGTAAATTGTGCTCTGTACTGTACAGTATAATCTACTTCCCAAGTACTGCTGAAATCAGTCATGACTATTTAACAATCTTTGTTGCAAGGAAATATGAAGGAAAGTGACATGTGTTACTTCTTGGTAGAAACTTTAAGCCCAAAGGAGAAAGCAATTTATCACATTTCATTTTCTTCTTCTTTTTTAATATGTGCTGTTTCAGGTATACACTCTCGGATTTATTTTTTTGAGGCAGAGTTTCTCTGTAGCTTTTGGAGCCTGTCTTGTAGATCAGGCTGGCCTCAAACTCACAGATATCCACCTGACTCTGCCTCCCAAGTTCTAGGATTAAAGGCATGTGCCACCAGCGCCCAGATTTGTTTTATTACTTTAAAAAAATATCAATCCAAATTCCCACTCCCTCCACTCCTCCCTCTTGCTACACACACCCTCTCACCCCACCCCCTCAAATCCTAAGAGAGGGTAAGGCACCCTGCACTGTGAAAGGTCCAAGGCCCTCTCTACTATGTCTAGGCTGAGCAAGGTATGCATCCAAAGAGAAGAGTGGAGGTAGGGGGCCGCTTGTTTGTCCTGGCCACTCAACTAGCTTAGCCCCGAAATAAACACACAGAAACTGTATTAATTAAAATACTACTTGGCCCATTAGCTCTAGATTTTTATTAGCTAACTTTTATATTAATTTAACCCATTTATATTAATGTCTATATATTGCCATGTAGCAGTGGCTTACTGGGTAAAATTCCCAGCATCTGTCTCAGGTGGATCCATGCTGTCTCTCTAGCTCTGCCTTCTTCCTCCCAGCATTCCATTTAATTTTCTCTGCCTGCCTAAGTTCTGCCCTATCAAAAGGCCCAAAGCAGTTTCTTTATTAACCAATGAAAGCAACACATAGACAGAAGGACCTTATACAGTAGAATAGGATCCCAAAAAGCCAGTACATGCAGTAGAAAAAAATCCCAGTACCACTGTTAACCACATTCAGAGGGACTAGTTTGATTGCATGCTTGTTCACCCCCAGTCCAGATGAAGTTGCTAACTCTCATTAGTTCATGGAAACTGTCTTAGAGGATAAACCCCTCATGGTTTTGACCTCCTTGCTCATACTGTTACTCCTTCTACTCCTTAACTGGACCTTGGGAGCTCAGTCCAGTACTCCAATGTTGATCTCTGACCGGTCCAGCAGGTCCAGTTATTTCAGGGTCTGAAGAGGCACTACCTGAAAGAACATGGGCAGGAGAGAGAAACAAGACCAAGCAAAATTCACTTGTCAAGGCCTCTCTTTATTAGCATGATGGTTGTGGCTTATATAGCCCTTGAGTGAGGAATTTGGCTTGGGGTGGGGGAGGGGGGTAGAAGGAATATTGCCGGGATAGCAAAAGTCACTAGTCAGCACACCAGGTAAGAGGAAACATTCTTTTTTGTGGCTCCGTTTACAAATAGCTCTCAAAGTTGTTGGGATGTGGGGGCCCTCTGCAAACATTCTTAGGACAATGTTCCCTGCTATAGAGATAGTTGGGATGTGAGGCAGGTTCCATTAGCAAACAGCTCTCAAGGTAGTGGGGCTTTCTGCAAACATCCTTAGGACAATGTTCCCAGAGAGATCTCTGCCTCTGTTTCCATCTATTGGATGAAGGTTCTATGATGATATTTAAGGTAATCACCAGTCTGACTACAGGAAAGGCCAGTTCAGGCACCCTCTCCTCTGTTGCTTAAGCTCTTAGCTGGGGTCATCCTTGTGAATTCCTGAGAATTTTTCTAGAGCCAGGTTTTTTGTTAACCCCATAATGGCTCCCTCAATCAAGATATCTCTTTCCTTGCTCTCATATCTGTCCTTCCTCCATCTCGACCCTCCCATTCCTTCAAGTTCTCCTCAACCCTCCCCTTCTCCCCTTCCTTCTATCCCATGCTCCCATGCTTCCAATTTTGTCAGGTGATCTTCTCTATTTCCAATTCCAAGATGGGTCTATATATGTTTTTATTTGGGCTCATCTTATTACTTAGATACTCTAGGATCATAAACTATAGGCGCAATGTCTTTTGCTTATGGCTAGTATCCACTTATGGGTGAATACAAACTATATTCCATTTTTTGGGTCCGTGTTACCTCACTCGGGATACTGTTTTCAAATTCCAACCATTGGCATGCAAAATTCAAGATGTCATTGTTTTTGACCATTGAGTAGTATACTAGAGTATAAATGTGCCACACTTTATCCATTATTTAGTTGATGGGCACCTAAGTTGTTTCCAGGTTCTGGATATTACAAATAATCTGCTATAAACACAGTTGAACAAATGCCTTTGTAACATGGTTGAGCATCTTTTGCGTATCATGAGTGGTAATGCTGGAACCTGAGGCATGTTGAGTCAAAATTTTCTGAGAAACTGCCATACTAATTTCCAAAGTGATTGCACAAGATGCATTCTCACCAGCAATGGATGAGTATTACTCTTACTCCACATCCTCTCCAATTAAGCTATCATTAGTGTTTTTGATGTTAGCCTTTCTGACAGGTATAAGAGGGTATCTAAGAGTTGTTTTCGTTTGCATTTCATTGATAGCTAAGGAAGTTGAACATGTCCGTAAGTATCTTTTTTGCATTTGAAATTCTTCTGTTGAAAATACTCTGTTTAGTTTAGTACCCCATTTTTTAATTGGGTTATTTAGAATGTTAATTTCTAATTTCTTGACTTCTTTATATATTTTGGAGATCAGTTCTTTGTCTAATAAGGGATTGGTAATGGCATTTTCATTCAGTAGGCTGCCTTTTTGTCTTATTGACTGTGTCATTTCCTTTCCAGAAGCTTCTCAGTTTCAAGGCCCCATTTATTTATGGTTGCTCTTATTGTCTGTGCTACTGGGGTTATATTTAGGAAGTGGTCTCCTTTGCCGATGCATTACAGGCTACTTCCCACTTTCTCTTCTATCAGGTTCAGTGTGGTTGGATTTATATTGAGGTCTTTAATCCATTTAGATGTGAGTTTCATTCATAAAGATAGATATGGATCTATTTTTATTCTTCTACATGTGGACATCCAGTTATGCCAACAACATTTGTTGAAGATGCTTTCTTTTTTCCAATGTAGAATTTTAGTTTCTTCATCAAAAATCAGGTGTTCATAGGTGTGTGGATTAATATCTGGGTTTTCAGTTTGATTGCATTGGTCAATGTCTCTGTTTTTATGCCAATACCAAGCTGTTTTCATTACTGTAATAGAACTTGAAGTCATAGATGGTAATGCCTCCAGAAGTTCCTTTATTGTGTAGAAATGTTTTTGCTATCCTGGGCTTTTTGTTTTTCCATATGAAGTTTATTATTGTTATTTCAAGGTCTGTGAAGAATTGTATTGGAATTTTGATGGAGTTTGCATTGAACCTATAGATTGCTTTTCGTAGGATTGCCATTTTTACTATGTTGATCCTTCCTATCCAAGAGCATGGAAAATGTTTTCGTTTTCTGGTATCCTCTTCAATTCCTTTTTTCAAAGACTTAAAGTCCTTGTCAAATATGTCTTTCACCTTCTTGGTTAGTGTTACCACAAGACATTTTATGTTATTTGTGGCTATTGTGAAAGGTGATGTTTCTCTGATTTCCCTCTCAGCTTTTTTATCTTTTGTGTATAGGAGGGCTACCGATTTTTTTTTTTTTGAGTTGATCTTGTATTCTGCCACTTTACTGAAGGTATTTATCAGGTGTAGGAGTTCTCTGGTAGAGTTTTTGGGGTCACTTATGTAGACTATAATATCATATGCAAATAACAAAAGTTTGACCCTTTCCTTTCCAATTTGAATCCCCTTGATCTCCTTATGTTGTCTTATTGCTTTTGCCAAAACTGCAAGAACTATGTTAAAGAGTGGACAATCTTGTCTTGTTCCTGATTTTAGTAGAATCGCTTTGAGTTTCCATTTAAATTGATGTTAGCTGTTGGCTTGCTGTATTTTGTTTCTATTATATTTAGATATGACCCTTGTATCCCTAATCTCTCCAAGACTTTAATCATCAAGGGATGTTGAATTTTGTCAAATGCTTTTTCAGCATCTAATGAAATGATCATATTTTTTTCTTTCAGTTTATTTATATGATGGATTACATCATATAATATTGATAGATTTTCATATGGTGAACTATCCCTGCACCTCTGGGATGAAGCCTACTTGATCATGATGGATGAATTTTTAATGTTTTCTTGGATTCAGTTTGCCAGTATTTATTGAGAACTTTTGCATCAATGTTCATGAGTAAGATTGGTCTTTAATTCTCTTTCTTGGTTGAGTCTTTGTGCGGTTTTGGTATCAGGGTAATTGTAGCCTTATAAAAAGTGTTTGGCAATGACTCTACTGTTTCTATTGTGTGGAACACTTTGAGGAGTATAGGTATTAGCTCTTCTTGCAAGTTCTGGTAGAAGTCTGCACTAAAAATGTCTGGCCCTGAGATTTTTTTGGTTGGTAAGTTTTTAATGACAGCTTCTATTTTCTCATGGCTTATAGGTTTATTTAAATTGTTCATCTGGTCTTGATTTAATTTAGGTATATCTATGTAAAAATTATTTATATCTTTTACATTTTCCAATTTTGTGGCATACACGTTTTTGTAGTAAGACCTAATAATTCTCAGATTCTTCAGTGTCTGTTGTTATGTCCCCATTTTTATTGTTATTTCTTACTACAACTTAACTTTATCAACTCTATTAATCATATCTATCTTATCTGACTCCAAGGATTACCCATTTAAAAGGACAGGTCTCATGATTAGAGAGCTTCTAGTACATTAGAAGTTATTTAATAGTGAGGAAAAATAAATCCTTGACCAGGAAAGTATATAAATACTAAAGGAGGAAAGGAATCCTGAAGAAAGCTGATTAGAGAATTCAATATAGTTAACCAATTAATGTACTATCAGAACTTGGGTTATGCCATAATTACCCAATAGAAGTGTTAGAGTTTGTTTTGAATTTACAAGGAAATAAAGTGTTGCACCTACTGGCTAAATAGCAACATTCGTTAACCTTTTTCTCCCCATTAAATCTTTCAAATCCAAGGTTTAATTGTACAAGCCATGTTTCAAGTCAGAACCTTCCCAGAGTTCAGAGCCATTCTTATTTAGCCTCAAAGTATATAAATAATATTAATATTAGGTTTTATGACAAGAGTGCTATTCCACCTGGGCTATGAGAAGAATTACTTCTAATATCACTGAGAAAACCCAGGTGCAGAAAGTGTGTTAATCCAAACTGTCTATTTACCTGCTCAGCCGTACAGGCTGGGAGAAAACTTGTCATCCTGATATTGCTGTCAGGCTCTGTTCTTCACCTTGCTGTCAAGGAGAGCACTATATGCAAAGCAGAAACACAGAAAGAACGCACACCTAAGCAAGACTTCTCTTCCTCTGGCTTATTTGAGCTGGATTTGAAAAGGATTTAGAATAAATATATAATCATTTTTGATGTAGTGAAGTAAAGAGAAAATTCATCTTGTGAGTTTGCTAAGTCTCATTCAAAAGAATGAAAACGGGATTTTATTTTTAAATTACAAGATTAACACTTCAAACTATATCTTTCCCACAATTTTTATTGGTACTCATCTCTATCATCTTAGAGAAACTGTTATACTGTTAGGTTTCTCAGCAGAAAAGAATTATTGGAAATCTTGATTTTTATCATATATACTTGGTGGTTCATAAATAGAAAATGACTTTAAAGGTGAAAAATATCACACATTTTAAAAGCCTTATTATTTGACAGTGCCATACAACACACATTAATCATATTCCTTCCCTTCCCAGCTCCTTCCAGGTCCTCCAACCTCCTTATTCGCATACACCTGCTCTTTAACCCATTAACTCCTGTTGTGTTGGCAGATTGCTATGGGGTAATGCCCTGCTTCAGAGTGTGGAAGTTAAACAAGGTGTCATATTTAAAAAAAAAACTGACTTTCCTTTATCCAGCAGTAACCAAATGACAATAACTTCTTAGCAAGGGATAGGACTTTGTGCCACCTCCCCTTCTCCACACTGTGATTTTGTTTGGCTCAACAAGAAAAAAAATCCAAACTTAATACATTTATCATTAGGTTATACTTATGAAAAACAAGTATAGTTTTTTTTGTGTTTGGTGTTACTACTAAAAAGAAAAGAGACACCAAAATAATTGCAAAAACTCCCTATTATTTCTTGTTGGAATAATTAATCTCTAATACATACTCTTCTTTATGCATGGGGAAAAACCATATTGGCTAATTTATTGGTTTTTTATTTGTTTATTTGCTTATTTGTTTTGGTTTTCAAGACCATGTTTGTCTGTGTAGCCTTGACTGTCCTGGAACTCGCTCTGGAAACCATACTGACCTGGAACTCAATATGATCTGCCTGTCTATGTTTATTGTGTGCTGTGATAAAAGATGGGAACCACCAAATACCAACATGTTTTGATTTTATAAAGATGAAATCTGGACAAATTTAAAAGGCTATATCAATGTAATTATTTCCCAATAATCACATATTCTTGAATATAAATTATAATGTAAACAAACCAACAAAATGTCATCTTGGTCATTGAAACAATCTAATTGCTGATAAACTTCTCAGTATTTTTTAATGTTACTTTGTTTTATAAAGTTTATTATTCCATGTCATTTTAATATGCTTATTTAAATATAATACCAAAAATAAACTGCCAGAGGAAGTTTGGTAAGTGGTCATTTCTTCCCTTCATTCATCCCATGTGTTTTTCTAAGCTGGGCAGTTTATCTGGTATTGGCACAGGGACTAATAAAGAAAAATAATAAACCCTCTGCTCTTTTGAAGCTTTCAACATTTAGGGGAGAGGACAGAAAACAAATCACCAAGCTCATGGTCAAGATGACTCCAGATATCCATGAGGACAATGAATAAAATATCATCAGGTGACTTTGCAGACAATGATTACTGATGGAAGCCGACTGAAACAAAATTGAAAAAAAAAAAAAGTCCGTTCAGAAACCAGTGCATTAGAAGGTCGTTTAAGTTGAAACCTATAGGATAAAAACACAGAGATAACTGATAAAGATCTGTGAACATATCTTTGTTCTACAACAGTGACTTATCACAAACTCTGGGTGGAATAAAAGGAGGCCACTGGAAGAACAGAAAGGTCAGAATGACTAGAACACATAGAGAACAGGAGATGATGACATGAATACAGAAGAGTGAAATACTCACCTTTGCGTATAGAGCCTGAGGAGAGTCAGTGCTTAAGAAGGCAAAGGCAGAGGAGCAGAATTTTGGTCCCTGCAGCCATGAGAGTCAGTCCACAACTGCCTGTATCTCCAGCTCAAGTGCACTCTACAAAATCTCATTATCTCTGTGATTTACACCGTCTACTGATTACACTGTAGGTAAAATTATCTTTGTTTTAATTCCAAGTCCATAAGACATGAATTAATATCAATTAACAGGTAAAGGTATTTGTTGCAAAAGCACTTTTCCAGGCTGATCTACAAAGTGAGTTCCAAGACAGCCATAGATGTTGCACAAAGAATCCTTACTCAAAAAACCAGTAGTAGTCGAAGTAGTAGCAGCAGCAGCAGTAGTAATAATAAGACTCTGTTCCTTGGTCAAGGTGCTAGTTTCACAGATGTACTCACTCTGAATACCCTTAAGCGAACATTCCTGTAAACCTCTTGTAATTACAGTATACCATGTTGGAATATTGTAAAACAATGAAAAGAAATAGATCCAGTTAAAATACTTAAAATTTTAAAATATACTCAGAACAAAACCCTGCCAGTCAACTACTCTGACATGGGAACTCAATGGAAGACTCTTATCCTGGCTCTGCTGAGCCATACCCATGAATGCACACATTAATAAAACTAATAAAATCTTTTAAAACTTACAGTGTTTAGCTTTGGAAACTATTGTGAGAGGTAAAGAAAGTTATGTGGGCTGCTGTTACTTTTGTTTTACTTTGTTGTGTTGTATTTTGTTAGTATAAGGAAGAAGATAATGTATGTGCTCTCCAGCCATTTAGATTGTGGTGGTTAGTCACTTAATAAGTTAAGGGCAAAAAAAAAATCAGTTTTGAAAATTTTTTTTTAAAAAATTAGCTCAATTACTATTTCTTGAAACATTGTACACCAAATGTTGATTCCCACTTCAAACAATGTTATTTCCTGTTGTTGTATAATTGCATGATGTTCACAGCATGCATGTGAAGATATAAATGCAGTTTCCAAAGAATAATGCTATAGAGTTCTTTTATCTTAGGTATGTTTTAGGATTGAATTCAGGCAGGTCATCAGACCTGTGCAATACCTTTACTGCTGAGCCATCATATTGACCTTTATTCTTATCTTATGAACAGGAGATTGAAACAGAAAGCGTGGGATCCAAGTAGAGAGAAGCAGACAATGACGATATTGTAGACTACAAAGTCCTTTCATTGTAAGCTATGCTATTAGGCCATGCACATTTTTCTGCAAAGACTTGGACTTTGCATAGCAGCAAGATGAGTAGTAAGTTAAAATGGAAAACCACTTAGAAAGGTAATGAATCAGTTACAGTGCAATTTTTCAGGAGAAGAATATTTAACAACAGTAATGAAAGGAAGTATTGAGCAATAGACTACCCAGAACTGACTAATCTGTGCTTCTCCCATGTAAGAGAGAATGACAACAGCAGAAAACAGGAATGACTCTGAATTCCTAGGAATTCTCCATTTCTTGTTTCACATGCTAGTTGCACAGGGATACTCAGAATGAATACACTCAAGCTAGAACTCCTATAAACTTCGTATAATTACAGTATATCAATTAAAATGCTGTAATATTATAAAATGAAATGAATTCAATTTATTTAGAAATTATGAAATTTAGAAACCATGCTCAGCACTAAACTCTGGGATTCAACAATTCAGAGGTGTAACTGTAACAGAAAATTCTAGTGGATGGGTGATGATGGTGCAGCAGTTTCACATGAGATCTGAAGAAATCTGGGCTGGAATGAGTGCTCTGCTGTTGTATGAGGCTGCTCATTCATTTCACGACTGCCCGGCAACTCAGACACAAAATAACCACAAAGAAACTGTATTAATTAAATCACTGTTTGGCCCATTAGCTCTAGCCTCTTATTGGCTAACTCTTCTTTTTTTTTTTTTTTACTTTTTTGTT
>NW_026068055.1:4142721-4148181 GCF_014885135.2 Alexandromys fortis
ATTAAGATCTTGGGGGTGGGGTGGGTTGGGGATAAGGGGGGGCGGGGAGAGAAAAGTGAGAAGGGGAGGATTGGGGGAACTTGGGGAAACAGGAAGATTGGGATAAAGGAAGGTTGGATAGGGGAGCAGGGAAGCACATATCTTAGTTAAGGGAGCCATCTTAGGGTTGGCAAGAGACTTGAACCTAGAGTGGCTCCCTGGCTAACTCTTCTTAAAAAGAAATCCCACACTAGCTCAGAACTGAGTATTATGAAGGGCTGTTTTTTAAGGGAATACTCACAGATCACAGTCCTCTGCTCAAATGGAGAACAGCAACCAAATCCAGAAGAGAGAGAGGGTGCACTTTGCATCTGCATTTATAGTATAAAAGGTCAAGCCCAAATGGGCAGGTAACTTAAAGGCTACTGGCTGATGGATTTCCTACAGCACCCTGCTATGTAAGTGCTACCTGGACTTGGGGAATATGAGCACAACGGTGATCATTACATGATACATAATTCCCATCTTCTTCCCTCTTCTAAATAAAATGCCTTCAATTACTGTTATTTGGAGCCTAATAGAGTTTACTCTGTGTAATAATGTTCAAATGTTTTTTGACTCTTAATAGAGGTGTGTTCAAATAAGACAATAACTAAAAGTGATATCAAAAAAGCTTTTAGTGCCCTTACCCTACTGAATGGTGCATCTTAGCAATGCAGTGCATAGTGAATTGTCACAGATTTTCTTCTGGTTGTGTGAATGCCTGGCTCCTTCTTTTTGTTCAACACTGTGAGAGAGTGTCACAACACATATCACTAACTCAGAAGAAGATCAAATTCAAAGTAATGTTCCTTCGCCATGTAGAATGTGGTCACATGTTCATAAATATAAAATTCCATACATTGAATCATCTTAAATTGAAGGCTGTATTGCAACTTCTGGTATAAATAGAAAATAAAATAAACTTTAATTTAACCTTTATACTTTAATTTTAACATCTGAAGAATATTACTGAATATGCTCATTCCCATTTTACTAATGAAGCTTGCTTCAAAATCAGAATAGTGATTTAAATAATGCCAAGAAATGAATTATTTTTTGTTTATAATATCTTTCAATATAATAGATTATTTCAGCTTCTGAGTTGCAAACACCTGAAACAAAAGATTCAGTTATGTGATACTCCAGATCTAGAGGCAAAATGGCTGCAAGGTAATAAACTTGGAGATAGATTATATGGCAATGTGCAAAGTCTTTTTCAAACTTTAGAAATATAATTATATAAGACTTATTTCACAAAAAGAAAATGTCATTGTTTAAATTATAAATCAGATTACTAAAGGGAATTAACACAAGAAAAGATGTCAAATATTATGAAAGCATGCAGTACAATCACATTCCTTTGGAAATAAATGCTTACACAACTGTGTAACTTACTGTTGACCTACACCCTAGAAATCAGTATTTGTACACTGTTTTCAACATGACACAATGAAGTGTTTGTAGCGGTTTCTAATGACCTATCTTCTTGGTTGTGGCAGCAAATTTGTATTTAAGCAATGTCATCTCCCTGGGAAAGAATAGTATACATCTATAAACATAAAGCACAATATGTTAAATGTGTTTGGGTGGGATGTGGATAAATAGTGATGGATAATAGAAATACTGAAGGGATAAGCCACACACTCGGAGACATGAGTACACTTTTTCTAAATAGATGCTTCTTAAGTTAAAGATCCAAAATTTGGATGACTCTATAATATATCTGAAATTTTGCTGTTGTATTTAACTGAGTGCCGAGATAAAATAATTTTCTTGGATTAACATGATGAAAAAGAAAGCATTTTATTCTTTATAGCATGGCATATCTTGATCTTCTGAGGAAAGACCTTAAGCCCTTTAGCTCCAAATCCAATTTCCTATCTTGAAAAGGAGAGGCAACTTCTAAGGACACAAATCTACTCATGCCTTGAAATCTAGACATTGCAGTTTCAAAAATCCCTGGAACAAGTATATCGCTAGTGGAAACTTAAATTCATTTAAAGTGACATTTAAAGAAAGGACACACTCAGAATAACATTTTGATGTTTACTTTTCCCTACATATTTATTTGTGGTAACTTCACAAAAATAAATGTTTTAATATAAAATTAGCTGTACGGTGCATATATTACAAATTTTTGCAAATATATTAATTTTAATATATCACTATCAGTTTTAATTATATTCTTTTTTATAAAATTCTCAGAAACTAATGAGTTGTTGATAAAACCATATCTTCGCATAGCTAGACTTTCCTGTCCCTTCATTTGTTAGGTTAATAGAGATGTGCCTACCTGCTTGCAAATTTGTACTAGACAGAGCACCACTTTGTGAGAAAGAGAAGAGATGGGGCCTATTGAAGGATAGTGTTAGAGGGGTATCTCTTGGTGTGTCTGAATTTAAAATATAAAAAAAAAAAGAAATAGAGAAAAGGAAAAGAAATGAATGCCTGCCTCTAGGTGTGGTGAAGGAGACATATATCTTATCAGAGGTCTGAGAAGGATAATTTTCACCAGAGTATGCAGGAAGTATAGACCAAATATCTCCCAAAATTGTTCAAAATGACAGGGACTACCTGGTCCCTGGACAATCACCCTAGGTTCCTTTGTGATCATTAGGGTCAGAGGTCCCAGGGCAGTGTCAGCCTTCAGCTGTCAGGTCCAGAAGGCAGACTTTCTTGTAGCAACTTGTGAGGGGGGAGGGGTGGCTGATCCACAGTGTCTAGGCAAAAAAAGGCAACTTCCCAGTGTACTGTTTGTCTACGTTTGGACTGGATCCATGCAACTGGTAAAGTAAAAGGTAGAACAACCAATGGCTGGCTTTCATCAGGTGGAGTTCTGTGCTCTATCATCTTTGGAAACGTGTGGTCACCACTAGAAGGTGGGGTCTCTGCTATAGAATTTTTCC
Organism: Alexandromys fortis; assembly: GCF_014885135.2. NCBI lineage: Eukaryota > Metazoa > Chordata > Mammalia > Rodentia > Cricetidae > Alexandromys > Alexandromys fortis. The sequence goes on from NW_026068055.1 coordinate 4,145,649, forward strand.
ATTAAAATTTTTAAATGACATATTTAGCATATCTCTGAATAGTTTCCAGGACCATTATCTATTAAGCTTAGGAGTAGACCTTAGTAATTTACAAGTCTTATTTATTAAATACACCTTATTTATCAAACATATGCTGTTACTTATGTAAATTTTCTAGAAGATTGATATTGAACAATTATCAAAAACATAAGTACTAAAAACTCCCTCCCGATAAGTCATGTGAGTTTTGCCTCAATTATTTCCTGCACCTCCACTCTAGTTTGAGAAATAGCTTACGGTGGGACAAAGTAGTTAGAAATACATATTTTAAAAGTTTTTGTTAAACTGGTCAGTGGTGGCATATGCCTTTAATCACAGCACTCAGGAGGCAGAGGCAGGCAGATCTCTGTGAGATTGAGGCCATCCTGGTCTACAAGAGCTAGTTCCAGGACAGGCTCCAATGTCACAGAGAAACTCTGTCTCAAAAACCAAAACACAAAATAGAAAACAAAAAGCCTTTGTTAATCTGAGTAGACTTTTATAACCTTAAAGTTTTCAGCATCATATAAAAATCCATACTAATTCAAAATATTTTGGAGACTTGTTGCTGTTTTCTTCATCTAAAAAGAGATAAAATGACAAATTAAGTGTTTGATAAGACTGAGAAGTTTTATATTTGTTGCTGTATGCCACATAGTATGAGATGGTAAAGTCACAGGATGTATACTCTAACCTTAGTAAAGTAAATATGGCTGCCAGTCACATGGTTGCTTAATGGTCTTCAACCAAGTCACATGACTGCTATTTAAAACCTCTACTTTCCTATTAGATCTATTTTTGAAAACAAAAGTTGAATCTAAGTTACATATATAATATATTCTAGACAAGAGTGGAATCACATATATAGTATGTTATAGTAAATTAAACTTCCTATGTATAAGCCTTATACCAAAAGTCTTTTTATTTTAACTAAAAGCCTTTTGGTATAAGTTTTAAGCCAATATTTATTATACATTTTTATGGATTCATTAACCACATCCAATGAACTTAGAAGTACTGAGATAAAGACTATGTACTCAATAGTTTTAAAAGATTTCTTGAGAGAAGAGCACAGAGAAATCATGGAGATATAAGTTTAAACTGTGTAAAGTTGTAGAACCTTAGAGATATGAGACTGTGTGGTCATTTGCTTGTGGTAGTTGTTACAGTCTGCTAGAATTGGAAACTCAAATGTGTCATCTTTGGCACTGGAACAATGCTGAGGTCAAGTTGTTTTCAGTAAGAAAGCAAGGCTTTAAGAATATCTCTGACTCTGAGAAAGGAATTGAGTAGAAGGAGAAAAGAAGGAAGGGTCATGAAAAGAACTCCACCACGGAGAAGTTTAAGCAGCTACAAGACAGAGTAATGTATAGCCATAAAAGACAAGAAGTAAAGCAGAAACTCCACCCCAGGGAAGTTTCTAATAAAATAGAAACTATGACAGAATAGAAAGTTGCAGGACTCAGTAGGCAGCTCCTATGGGGAGGCAAGGACACTTACAATGTACAGAACCAGGAGAACATAAGAAAGATAGAGCAGGCTCTAAGGGTAAAGTACGAAAGAAGGGATTGCAGATTCAGAAGCATGCAGAGAAGATATGTAATTTAGTAGGCATCTCCTAGGAAGAGGTGAGGAAGTTCCAGAAGGAAACAGAAGAGCCATGTGGGAACTGAGAGGTAAGAGTCATAGTTGTTAGAGAGGAATGTCCCAAATCACTGAGTAGAGGCATCCTTTTTCATGTAATAGGGGCTCAGCAGGGTGAGATGAATCTTCCTGGAATGATGGAGGAAGGACATTGGTTAATTATAATAAAGAAACTGCCTTGGCCCATTTTATTGGTTAGAACATAGGTGGGTGGAGTAAACAGAAGAGAATGCTGGGAGAAAGAAGCTGAGTCAGGAGTCATCATGATTCTGCTACTCCAGACAGATGCAGGTTAAGATCTTTCCTGGTAAGCCAGCTTGTGGACTACACAGATTATTAGAAATGGGTTAGATTAATACGTAAGAGCTAGCCAATAAGAGGCTACAGATAACAGGTCAGGCAGTGTTTAAAAGAATACAGTTTCCGTGTAATTATTTCAGGGCATAAGCTAGCCATGCTGGCGGCCAGATGCCGGGGACACAGCCCCGCCGCTCTTATCACTACAGAGTGGCGCCCAACGTGGGGCTAACTGAATCCACAAAAAGCCTGAGAAAGCTTGGGAAAGAATGGAGTGAAGCATGTTTTCTTGGTAGCAGAAATTTCTTGGGTCTGCTCCACTTGCTAGAGGCAAGCAAGCGCTCTCTAGAGGCAAGAGTGGCACCCAATGTGGGGCTCGAACCCACGACCCTGGGATTAAGAGTCCCATGCTCCAGCCTGGTCTACAGAGCTAGTGCCAGGACAGGCTCCAAAGCCACAGAGAAACCCTGTCTCAAAAAAAAAAAAAAAACAGATGGAAGGAGAACACGAGCAAGGATGTCAGGACCACGGGGGGGGGGGACACCCACCCACTGAGACAGTGGGGCTGATCTAT
>NW_026068055.1:4148687-4155075 GCF_014885135.2 Alexandromys fortis
GAGATGTCTCTGTCATTTCTAGAGTTTTGGACTTCCTGTTTACTTAGGTATTATTATATCCTTCTGGAGTCTTTGATGGAGTTGTAGAATGAATAGTTATAGTTTCCCTTAGTTATGATAAGAGATAAAATAGATATAAATATTGTAACTGTAATTCTTGCTTGATAACTGTTTTGTTATATGTAATTTTGCTATGTTAAGTTAAAGCCTTCTTTTTTTCGTTTAAACAGAAAAAGGGGAAATGATGGAGGAAGGACATTGGTTAATTATAATAAAGAAACTGCCTTGGCCCATTTTTTTGGTTAGAATATAGGTGGGTGGAGTAAACAGAAGAGAATGCTGGGAGAAAGAAGCTGAGTCAGGCGTCGCCATGATTCTCCTACTCCAGACAGATGCAGGTTAAGATCTTTCCTGGTAAGCCAGCTCGTGGGCTACACAGATTATTAGAAATGGGTTAGATTAATATGCAAGAGCTAGCCAATAAGAGGCTACAGATAACAGGCCAGACAATGTGTATAAGAATACAGTTTCCGTGTAATTATTTCGGGGCATAAGCTAGCCATGCGGGCGGCCGGATGCTGGGGACACAGCCCCGCCGCTCTAATCACTACACTGGAACACCAGTACAGCCTCTGTAGTAAAATTAGACAAAGCAGGGAGCTCTGTATTGAAGGAGACAGACAAGTGGATAAACAGCTAGAGGAAAAAAACAGTTAAGAAAGTGCACTGGGAGAGGCTTTTGGAAAAGGGAGCGTTCCCACAAAGAGAGAGGAGCAGTATCTTTGTAAGTAGAATTGCTCACAGTGGGGCTATTCTGTCTCACATGGTGGGTGCCCTAAAAGGACTTAGCATGGAGATGCCTACATGGGTGGCTCAAAAGGGAATAGCAAGGAGAGAGGACATTTATTGAAAGGTGGGAAGAGAAGGTTGGAAGAAATAAAAAGGAAAGGAAAGGACATGACTACTCTTATCCTAAGTATGGTGGAGTTGAATTTTTTTTTTTTTTTTTTTTTTTTTGGTTTTTCGAGACAGGGTTTCTCTATGGTTTTGGAGCCTGTCCTAGAACTAGCTCTTGTAGACCAGGCTGGTCTCGAACTCACAGAGATCCGCCTGCCTCTGCCTCCCGATAAAAGGGAGAGCAAAACCAGAGGAGAGACACCTGGGAGAGTCAGGAGTAGACATGACCAGACTAGAGAGACTCCTAGGGTAGAGAATTCAGGATAAGGAGTGAGGTATTCCAGCCATAATCCCTAACAGGTAGGGACTGAGGGATGCTGGGAGAACCTGACAGCCAGTTCCATTTTGATATGTTAGGTAGGTACCTCAGCCATTTGTCCTGGGTTTGAAACCTAACAGGGTCTTTCTTTCACATATAGGTAATTTCTATTTTCTCAAAAGTGCAGGTTAATTAGATATGATAAACACATGTGCATATGGATGCTAAAAGTGGGTATCTAGTGTCTCCTTTATCACTAACCACTTAACGTTTTGAGACAAATTTCTTTTGCTGGACCTCATCTTTTGGGATAGACTGACAAACCATAGTGTCCCTGAGATCTGCCTGTCTCTGGGCCCAGCACTAGGGCTAAAGACATAACCACCAACCCTGGGTGTTATAGGAGTAATGAGGAACGTAAGCATGGGTGACAACCACTTTGCACTCTGAGCCATCCTCCCACCCTTAAGTATGAGAGATTTTAATAAACTGCCTATCATTCCGATAAATGATGCACCATATGGATTCATTTCTTGATTGTATATAATAAATCTTGAAACCGGATCCATAGGAAAAAGAAATTTGAACAGAAAAGAAAGGAAAATATATAAATATTTTCACTTTTTGCTATGATCTATTTTTCTTATTAGAATTTCTTTGCTACGCATACCGACTTTTTTTTCTTAAGTCTCCACATTATCATAAGCTATAGGCATATGCTACTACAGCCAGCTTTATTGGGGGGATTTAATGATCAAAGATTTACATGACCACAGAGGGTCTAATTTGGAGAAGACAAAGGCACAAAGATTCTTGGTTTGGCAGGATTTAGTTTAGGAGCATGCTGTAGAATCATTGGCCAGAATTAGAACAACAAATTTTTCATGCTCATGACACTCATGAAACCAGTCGTACATTGTACTAGGCACATCTAAATGATGGAACTTCTATCACCTATCAACACCCTGGCTGCCAAATAGAGAGAAAAAAAAAAGAATAAAGAGAGTGTATCTAACTCTTCAGCTTCTTATGTGAGGAAGCCTCTTCATCTTGAGGAGTCGCCCAGTACTGAAATATTAACCAGTGTGTGTGAGATGCATGTAAGCAAAATAAACAAATTAAGGATTAGCATGTATTCTCTCATGACATTCAAATGACCAAGTGGCTCTTTTTAAGTATTTCTTGGTAATTGTTCCGTTTCATAGAAGAATTTTGCTACAGAACTCATATGTGGTGATCAATCTCATTAGCAATCCAATCCACAGACAGGCTGTTTTTATTTATAACAGTATTTTCTATTCACAATGTAACCAAATGTTTCAAAGAGCCTGATTCTCTTGAGATAGCTGTATGTTCTCTGGGTTCAATGATGTCTTTGACATCTGTTGCCTGATATTTTATTTTCTTTATGTGTTTGTTACCTTGTCATTAATTTTTACTTAAATATGTTAATGAGATTTCTCCTATTTTCATTTATGTATGTCACTCTTCTACTAATTTTCCTCTCTCCATTTGTAGACTTCATGTTTTCCCCCTTTTGTTTACTGGCAATAAAATATTAAACAGTTTGGTACTGTAGCAATTCTGCCCTGTGTTACCCACAGCATTTTGATCTATCTGTACCCATGAGAGTACTGTCAAAGAGAAACAGGAACAATCCTGTAAGGATGGACAGAAGACTCTCAGTGGGAATGGTGAGCAATATGGAAGATTTAAAGGAAAAAAAAAAAAACTTGTAGCCACTTCTTTATTCTGCTCTCATATTGAGCTTATTATATGCTAGTTCCACCTCAGGATAACTATATTTCACAGGAAATTACAGTCTGCCATAAGACATGTCAGAGTTACACCAAAAAAAAATTGCAGTAACCTATTGATCAATGGAGAGCAAATATTTAACTTCAGAAAAAAAAATCAAAACTAAATTAAAGTCTAAGCAACTTTATTTCATCTGCAAAGCTTTAGCAGCCTGGAAATTGAAGTCAGGATTCACAGTGCATTCAAATAACATAGACTGTTTCCTCAGAGGCAAACTTCTCTCAGGATTCTGAAATTTTCCAGCAAATTCATGGACTTTCAGATGCCTGTTGGAGTTTCATTCTTTGTGCTAGAGGAAGAAAATTCTTCCAAGTCCTGAGTAAAGTTAACACAGAAATGTCAGTATTGCTTTAGCAGAAACAATAAAGGGGTTGCAATATAATATCATGTCTATGTACAAAACGAGTAAGTTAAATTGTCGTATTTGAAGTTTTGCTGCTGAACTTTTTTCAATCTTTCTTTCCAGTACTAGTGAAAGTTGGTAGCTCACAGCCCACAGGGAGTATATATTGTATATAATACTGGTAAAATTTGTGAAATCTCATCCTTTTTTCCTAAAAAGGGAAAGTACACAGAATAAGTCAGTTAAGGATCATCTAGAAATGGTAGTGAAGAGAAGCATAGTACCGTGGAAGAGATAAATAGCTGTGATGCATTATGAGAAAAGAAAGCTGTAATAAAGTTGATAATACATAATTCTCTAAAGCCAAAATAATATCTCTTTATGCAAAGACTGGAAACAAAGGAACTCTGTCCTGTGTCCAGGCTACATAATCTGTATTATCATGAAAAAAACTATCTGTAGAACTGGCTTGATTGTCCTGAATGCAAATGCTCTGTTGTTTCTCTTGGGAAGCAATCAGTTCCTAATAACTTGGTATATTCCTAATAATAGCAGCAGATAAAACACACAAGCAAAATCAAGTAGTTTTTCTATAAAATATGTCAGTACAAAGGTGTAATTTCAGTCTCCATAAAGATCCTGCCCTTATATAACAAGGGTAAAAAAAGAAATTATCTTTCATTCCAAGAAGATCGCTCTGGAAAACTATATGAATGACAATGAAGCAAGATTTTTTTAGTCATCCTTTGAGAGGCAGTGTCTGATTAATAAGAACAAAAGTTGGTAATAGGAGAGCACTGGCTGCGAGGGTAGAGGTGCTGTGTTTTACTACCTGTCCACAGCAAGGCTCACAAAAAGCATTTATTTTACTTCAAATCCAAAGACAGATATCTATCTTAATGGTTAAAAACACTTACCTGTTACATCTCAGCATCCACATACAAACCGTTGAGAATTCAAACAACACTCACACTATTGACCTAGAAGTCTTCAGAGAGCAATGGATTTTCTGGGTCTGTGTTACTTTATATACAAGTTAACACCAGTGTCTCTTCTGTAAGTACTGGTAGTTCACATCCTTCTTCTGCTTCTGTAAAACTTTAGAGTCAAACCTAATCTAATTTCAGGGATACGATTCTTTAGAAAGTAATGATGCTCAAACTAGACTCAGTTACGTAAGCCAATGAAAGAATTTTCATTCCACATTTCTGTAAATACATCAGCTGATTTCTTTTAATTACAGGGATGTTTCTGGAAACATTCATGGTGCTTTAATTTTCTCAAGAACACAAAAAGACAGTCTTTCTAAAATTAATTTCACTAAGTTGCCAAAGAGTAAAATTGGCTTTTCGGTCACACAATTCCATGAATCTTAACACATGCATAGATCAAAGTTTACCACCATCACCAGGATCCCAGAGCTCTTATTTATTATCAAAACTCCTCTAGAGTTCTTTATAGCCACTTTTGTCTTTACCCTTGACAATAATTGACTTGTTCTTCCTCATAGAGTTTCATGCCATGCTCATTTCCTGTTTGGTAAGACATGTATTCAACTCTTTTCCCATTTTTAGATAATAATTTTACATTTTTTGTTGAATTTTGATGGTTCTTTGCGTATTCTAGATATGCCCTTTTGGTAAGAATGCCAAAATTTTAGCCCAAGTTCTAGTTCCTATTTCATCCTCTTATAACTATGGTGTCAAAATTAAAAGACATGTTTTGTTTATCATTTTATTCCTTGTTTAACATATTGCTATTTCCTTAAAATGCTATTTTAAGTTTCATTCTAGGATATTTCCTTTTTTGTCTTAAGAACTTCCTTTCAAAGTTTTTTTTTTAATCATAATTACTGACTAAATTTCTTTTAGTTTGATTCCCCCTCTGGTTATACTTATTCCTTTTTCATTCCTTGGAAGAATAATTCAGTCTGAGGAGAAACATAAACACAACAATTTATTCACATGAATAATATACATTTCTAAGATAGTTAATAAAGAGAAATTTGAGAAAATACCACAAAACAACAAAAGGTCAGCAATTAACATACACCATTTGATAATAACTTAGTAGTAATCGTCTTAATTTTCTGAAAGGAGACACTGACTAGTAGACTGGACTAGAAAACAGGATTCTACTTTATGATCCCTCTGAGAAACATATCTCACTCTCAGTGGTTGACATCACTTTAGCGTGAAAGGTTAGGAAGAGTTATCCCAAGAATATTGTACCAAGGAAGTCAGTTTTGTGCCTACAATAGCACATTTTTATATTGGGAGAAAACTTTTGCCTTGAAGAAAGAAATTGTAGCTTTCTCAGAATTTTATAAATATTTGGTAATTTTAGGTGCAGCTAACCCCACAAATTTGTGCTTACTGTTAATTATTTAAACTGGAGAAAGAAAACAGCACGGCTGGACATGGTGGATTATGCCTGTTATTCTGGCACTCAAAAGGCAGAGGCAGGAGGATTGTACGTGACCAATATGACCTTGCTTGAACAATAATACATAAATAATAAACAGAAAGCAATATACTTTTCAGTTCAGTGATGCAGTATTCTTGTTCACTCCTCTAAGATGAACAGCTGCCGTAGTACTGCCTTAATATTCACTGGCTGGGAAATCAGACAGTATATTTATTTTGTTTTCCATGCGGAACATGTGGGTTTTCCTGTTAGAAAGATACAATGCACCTGAAGTGTAACCTGCCTTCAACTTTGTATATAAAAGAATACAGGAAAAAAAAAGTGAAACAAGAAAACTTTCTGGGTCACTTCTGTCTCCTAATATCAAGGTCTCTCCCCACTCCCCAAAAAGTGTTATAAGTACTAACTAACTTCTCAGGCTCTTGCCCTACTTATTTGTCTGTACTTGGAGGGAGAGGTGAGGATTAAGAAATAAATAGATTAGAGACAACAGACAGATTCCAGAGGGGCATCCAGTGAATACTGTGATCTGCCAGAAGTTCTTATATACCCCAATCCAAAAGGCGGCGGGGGGGGGGGGGGGG
>NW_026068055.1:4155659-4156453 GCF_014885135.2 Alexandromys fortis
CTCTCTCTCTCTCTCTCTCTCTCTCTCTCTGTCACTCTCTTCATATCCAACTAACAGGCAAAAAAATGAATTTTAAAACAGGAAAATTGCATAATACACATACAGATACAGACATACACAAAAAATACACAGAAACATGAAATTGAAAACTATAATATACAGTAAAAGACCAGTAACATTTAAAAAAAATGACCAAACAAGGCAATATAAGGCAAAAAGAAATCTACAAAATTATCATTGAGTTCATTTTGGGATGTCCATATATTGCTGTGCACAGGGCCTGCTGTCCATTTGGAAGGAATTTATTTTTCTTTTGTACTTGTCAATTGGAGATAACTTCTTGTTTAGGAATGGAGATCCTGTCTATTTCCTCTTCTCAGAGCTAAATACCTTCTGGTTTGGACCCTGTGCAGGCACCCTCAGTTCCACCTGTTTTTTTTTTTTTTTTTTCTGGAGTTCACTGGCTGGACAATGAGCACAAGGGATTCGCCTGCCTTCAAACTCCAGTACTGGATTAGAGACCTGTGACACACTCGGATTTTCGGCTGGGTGCTGGTATCCAAACTCAAATTCCATTCTTTACAGAGTAATCATCTTACCCACTGCATCTGTCATCTCCCTAATCTTCTACGATTCTGGTTTTTTTTAGTTTATTTTTTAGTTTTTTTATTTTTTTATTATTTTTTTAATATAATTTTTTATTGAAAAAAAAAAGATTTCCGCCTCCTCCCCTCCGCCCATTTCCCACCCCCACCCCCCTATTCCTCCTCCCCCCCCTCCCTCCCCCCCCCCCC
>NW_026068055.1:4159055-4172340 GCF_014885135.2 Alexandromys fortis
TTTGATGTTAGCTGTCGGTTTGCTGTAAATAGCTTTTATTATATTTAGGTATGACCCTTGTATCCCTAATCTCTCCAAGACTTTTATCATAAAGGGATGTTGAATTTTGTCAAAAGCTTTTTCAGCATCTAATGAAATGATCATATGGTTTTTTTCTTTCAGTTTATTTATATGGTGGATTACATTAATAGATTTTCGTATGTTGAACCAGCCCTGCATCTCTGGGATAAAGCCTACTTGATCATAATGGATAATTTTACAATTCTGTTTTTATATTCAAAAAAATTTAACATATACCCACCCATAAGCTTTTCTGCCATCATTATTTTTTTATTATTAATGTTTTGTGTGTATTTACTACTAATTTCAACAAGTTCACATTTACATTCTAGCCTATTGGGTGCTTAGAGCAATTGTCTGATAATGGTAAATATCTTCGTCTTCCAAGCAAAGGCATTTGCCAGTCATCCTAAGTGTGTTGGACTGTTTCTGGTTCTTGTGGGGGTGAAAGTGGAGGTTATATTATGACTGTTTTTATTTTATTGTCTGTGTGTTTGCTGATTCACATGCTCATGTGTGCCTGTGTGGAGAACATGAGCTAAGATTATCTATCATTCGCTAACATTTTCCACCTTAGTTTTTTAAACAGCATGTCTCACCACATGTCTGCAACTTACTTCTTGATAGACCAGATGGTCAGCAAGCCCCAGGGAAGGGAGATGCCACCTCCACATAGATCTTTTTCTTTTGATTGGTGTCAGAGCAAGGTGGCATTGCAACCTGGGAATAAAAATATATAGTATACAGAACTCTGAAAATGTTAACTTTTATTCTTTTCAGGGTTGCTTCTGAAACTGGCATGATATTAAGTTCTAGAGAAGTAAAGTGAATGTATAAAATCACCTTGCACAAATCTCAAATTAATCAGGCTATGGAATACAAGCCTGCTTATTCATGTGGTTTTACTTAAATCTCTTCTGTCACATGAGAATATTCTGAAAAGAGCTCAATTGCTAAATGACCTGCTTTTGTCTAACTACCACCCATCACAGGAACAATCATCTAGTCACCAACATCTATATGTAGAAAGGAGATATCTTAACCCGTTCTTGTATATAGTACTGACAATAGGTTTAATATTTCATTCAAGAAAATGAGACCAGTGTTGTACAGTAAAACATGTCAGTAATATCCCATTTCCCAGCAGTAAAGAGTTGAATCTAAGTAAAAATTAATCAATTAATTAATAATAAATGTGACAATGACTAAATAAAAAAGAAACACCAAAAAACAAACTTAAAAAAATATATACTCGAGACTAGACTTATGAAGGACTAAGCTAATGTGGCAAACCCAATGGCTTCTCAGTTTCCAAGGTTTCTTATGATGCTGTGCAGAAGTCTCTAAAACACATAATCAATGCATTAAAAGCAGCTAGAATTGTGGCAGTTTATCTAGTCACAACAAGTAACGACAACTGCTGAAATGTAAAATAACTTTTGAAAACTGTGTTCATTGAATACAGTCTACTTATATTTCTAAGAAAAAGGCTAAAACCTTCTAAATGTACGTATTTGTTAAGTGGTATTATATTCACATTTTGGAATACTATTTGGATATAAAAAACTTGTGGTATTTATGACATTTTCAAGCATATTTTTACATGTAGAAATAAGGAACTAAAACATGTTTATGTTTTCTTGTATGTTGAAATATGAGCAGCGGTGGGGCTGCGTCCCCAACACCCCGGCCACTTGGCTAGCTTATGCCCGAAATAACAACACACAAACTGTATTCATTTAAGAACTGCTTAGCCCATGAACTCTAACCCTTACAGGCTAATTCTCGCACCTGGACTAGCCCATTTCTAATGATGTCTGTAAGCACCCCAAGGTGCGCTTACCGGGAAGAGTCTAGCCTCCGTCCATCCTGGTGTCTCTGCTCCAGAGAGCAGAGTCTCTCCGGGAGCAGAGCAGAGTCTGACCTCACTTCCTCTTCCGCCCAGAATTCTATTCTGTTTATTCCACCAACCTATGTTCTAAGCTATGAGGCCAAGCAGTTGGTTTATTATAATTAACCAATTACCTTCCTCCATCACTTGTACATGTAACTCTTGAGGTGATGTGGAAGATAAAGGAAGGCTGTCTATTTGTAATGGGGCATAAACTAGATGAGAAGACTTCACAGATAAATAGGCCATTTTTCTATATACATTTTTGGAGCACAATTAATAAAACCTCAGAGACAGACATTGAGATTCAAACTGAAGACCAAAAAAATCAAAGCATCTAGCCACTGGCTCTTACCTCAAATCAGTCTGAAAATGGTTAATCCTGCCTCCATGAAACCTCAGAATGAGACTCAGATCGAGAGATATTTCCTCCCGTTTTATAATCCTCTCTAGTTCTGGGATTAAGAGAGCATACTTCTACCTCCTGATTTCGGTAGCAAGTTAGTGTGGCCACTGGGATGAAAGGTGTGTGCCACAGTGGCTACTGGGATTAAAGGTGCTTGTCACCACCACTAAGTCTGTGAGGTAGGTCAGTGAGGCTGTTTTACTTTTCTGAATTTTAAGCAAGCTTTTTTTTTATTAAAATACAAATGAAATGCCACTACACATGTTCATAAATTTTAGTCATGTAAAATATTGCTTCCTTAATGTATTGTCATATGGATGGATAAAGAGATAGAGAGACAGGCAGAGAAAAAGATGGGAAGAGATCTACATGCCTTTAATCTCAGAATTTGAGATCTTGTGGAAGGAGAATGGCATTGAGTTCAAGAATGAGCTGAGCTAAGATCATGAGTCCCAGCCCAGTTGAAGTTATGTAGTGAGAAACTGTCCTATGAAACCACCTTAAATACAAATGACTATTTCTATATTTATGTTCAAAGTTCTTCTGTACAACATAGTGTTTTCTTTCATACAAATGCTTGTTGAATGGAGTTGGTCACCCTGGAGGAGAAATCATTTCCTAAAGAAAGAAACAAGGAAAAAAAATAAACAAAGAAAAGTACATTTTATTCTGTTATTTATGGGAGAATGAAAGTCTTTGTTTCTCCTAGTTTCCATGGAGTTTCAACACAACTTTGGTTTGAAAGAATAGCAATGTATCCTGAATGTCTCATAGGAATAGATGTGGCACATAGAGATTCAGAACCAATACGTTCATCAGCAGAGGATAAGCTGTACTGGAAAAGAAACAGTGCTGAGACAACCGAATTAATATTGCTAACTTTTAATCAGGGCCCTTTAACAGTTATTCAGAAAAGAATGACAGGATTTGTGATATGGATGGATGGGGAAAATGGGAGGCCAAAAGTGTGTAGGCATGACCATAAGAGAAATCATTTTTGGATTTGAAATCTATTTCAGCCCTCTAAAAGTTAGCAGAACTGTTTGGCAGGGGCATTACTGACTGCTAAATCTGATTAAATCCCCGAATCATTTTTAAACTACAGATTAAAGGAAGTGAAGGGATGTGGGGACCAAATGAAAATATCTACAATTTTTCAAAAAAATCATTTTGAAAAGGCCATCTAGTTAATTTAAGAGGCACCCTGATGCAGCCATGGCTAACACTCTGATATTTCTTATAAGAAGTGTCATTCCTAAAGTGTAATTGCACAACGCATTGCTAAAACAGTAATGAAAGAATTTTAGTGCATCCATCAGAGGGCATGGAATGTGAAAATAAACAGTATTAGTTTACAAACCTGGAGATTGCCTAGAGGAAAGCACCATGGTGCTGCAGACAGCACTGTCCCCTGCAGGTCAATCTGTCTTACTGCCTGAGCTCAGGGAAACAGGTATTTATTGCTTTATTTCCTCTAACCAACAAAGTGTTCAGGCAGGAGCACAGAAGAAATAAGTGTTTATCGCTATGGGAGGCAGCATTAGTAAGGCTGAAAGGCACCAGTCTGTTTCATTTGATGTCTGTTAACTTCCCTGTTTTGTTTCTGGTAAACATGGTGGGTAGTATTGCTGAATTCCTGGTGTTTCTACTTTGTGGAAGGGTGAGATCAGTCAGTAAGAAAATAATCACACAATTTAAAATAAAATAGTCATGAGCTCTTATAAATTCCAAAGTTTGGCAACAAGGAGAAGACGGTTAAGATGATCACAGTTAGAGGGCTTTTTTTTTTTTTTGAGGTGAGGTTGAATGTTTATTCAGGGGGTTATGGAGGAGGAAGGGTGAAGGGGGGGACAGAGAGAGAGNAGATGATCACAGTTAGAGGGCTTTTTTTTTTTTTGAGGTGAGGTTGAATGTTTATTCAGGGGGGGGGGGGGGGGGGGGGGGGGAGGGGGGGACAGAGAGAGAGAGAGAGAGAGAGAGAGAGAGAGAGAGAGAGAGAGAGAGAGAGAGAGAGAGAGAGAGAAGCGAAGCTGCCTCTCCGAGAGGAAGATGGAAAAGAGCCAGTTAGAGTTTAAGCAAAGGTAGTGATATATAAACGGAAACCTAAAGTAAAGAGGTCTCTCTACATGATCATTGGGTGAAAGCAGATGTAAAGACACGTGCAAATGTCCAGGAACAGAAAGAGAAGGTGGGGTCTGTGAAGGAAGAAAAGACAATCTGGACAGAGAATACTGACCAAATAGGTCAGAGATCACCTGAAAATGGCAAACTACACAGGAAAATGGTTTTAAGTTCTTATTTATCTTTAGGTTCTAATAATAAAGTCAAATTTTATTATAAATTCAGCAACATCCTTTCAAAGGGCATTCTGCAAAAGGCAATATTCTCAGTGGTTATATTGTCCTAAGATCAAGCTGTACCATGTGGACAGATTGTGAAAGTACTGGAGAAGCCAGATCCAGTTTTCACATAAGTGATATACAACACAGCAAGCAGAAACTGAAGGAGGAACCATGGAGGAATATTACTTCCTAGCTCACTTACTGGCCCGTGCTGCCTAACAGTGACAGTATCCACAGGGGTTGGAACATATATCATATAGAAATCAGAACATCAAATAAAATCAGGACAATGCCCCACAGACAGGCTCACAGATGAGACCAAGCTGGAAATTCTCTCAGATGAAGGTCACTTTTCCCAAGTGACTCTATGTTGTGTCAAACTGACAATGGAAACCACCAGGAAGACAAGTGTGAATGGCAGGTACATTTGTCTAGACTAGCAACAGAATGGAAATAGAATTAGTGATTTCTATAAAGCAATAACATAGTTCACTAATTTTTGAACATTCCGTCATCTTTCTCTTTTAATTGCATGTGGGGGTGGCTGTTGAGAGAGACAGATGACATGAGGATTTTGCATGCCATTTCCTCTTCAGCATGTTATTGCAGATCAGAACAATTCAGCAGTATTATCCCTGATAGATTTCCACAGAGACAAATTTATTTTCCATAAAATGTGAACATTAAACATTTCTGTTTCTGCTTGCAGCATTAATGAGCATATTAAGGGCTTCTAGAGTTGAATTAGCTGCCCCAGTTCTTTGAAATTATTTAGATTTCTTAGTCAGTCCAGGCTTTCCTACTTTCCCAGTGTCTGAGTGAAAATGGAAACATAAAAGGATTGTTAGCAGATAGATTATGAGCCTTCCAGTTGGTGACCAAACCCACCGTAAAAATAACTAAATGAGCTTAATACTATTGGTAATATGTTCAACATTTGGTGCATACCATTATCTGTTTCAGTCTTTAACACATCTATTGTGCTTTATTTACTTTTATTCTTAAATTAATATAAATAACAGAGGGTTGGCACTGATGCAATACTAATACCTTTTATGCAGCAGTAAGCAAAAAATTTGCTGCATGAATATTATGTCATTTATCAAATGTCAGTGTGTGTGTGTGTGATTAAGTTAATAAACTCAGGTTCTATCTAATATTCAAAATACGAAAAATGCTAGTAACTAGTAGTCTAAGCCTATGATCGAGATATTCTAGAGACTTAAGCAGTAAGATTGTGAACTCAGGGCCATCCTGGATATAAAGTAAGTTAAAGATTAAATAGACAATTTACTTGGCAAAATCTTGTCTCGAAAGTCAATATGAATAACACGCCCATATATTTCAGTGATGGAGTGTTTGCATTCCAAGCACAAGGTAACAAGGTCTTTTTCAATACTCACAAATACACAACACATGCAGACCTACATTTTTTTTTAAAATTTAAGGCATGTGATAGGCTGTTTAAGTTTTAACAAACTTGTCAACACTCACATTGTGTTAACATTTTTCCAGAAATAAAAATGTAAATATTATTTATTACTAGTTTTGAATTAGGTATTTCTTAAAACTGAAGGATCATCTAATGTAATGAGAACATTAATTTTTACTATAAAGAGATGTATTAATGTCTCCACTAAATGACTGTATTTCTCCCTAGTTCTAAACCAAGTCATTCATGATATTCATGATTTCACAAAAGTACTCCTGTTTTCTCTTCTGGACAGAAATTAAGAAATGTACCTCTAGAGAGTCAACAGATATGACAGATTTTTTGACTTCCCATGAGAGTCCTTACCCTCTCTGAGAAGTGGATGGGGTGTGGGATGGTGAGAAAGTGGGTAGGGCAGGACGGGGAGGGAGGGATAATTTGGATTGATAAGTAAAATAGGGAGAGAAAGATTTAAAAAAAATATATAAGCTGTCTTAAATTTACTATCACCCTTTAGCTAAAAATATTTCTTCCACACACTATTATTTCCCTGTAACAATTCAAGTTTTACTCTTATTAGTTTCCTTCCCTGTATAGGAAAACAAGTCTGTACACTCACTCCCCACATCCAGGTGGGAGGCGGAGACAGATGTGCTGGTGTGCACCTGCAGTCTCTATACTTCCCTATCCAGGAGGGAGACAGAGACAGATGTGCTGGTGTGCATCTGCAGTCTCTACACTCCCACATCCAGGTGGGAGGAGGAGACAGATGTGCTGGTGTGCATCTGCAGTCTCTACCGCCCCACATCCAGGTGGGAGGCTGAGCTAGAAGAACCTTGGCGATATATTCAGGCCAGCTAGCTGTGGCAAATTATGCTTGCCCTTACAGACACTCACACACAAACACACATACACAAGAATCAGTATTTAAATCAAACACTACAGTAGTTTATGTTAAGTTGACTTTTTCTATAATTATAGTTTCTACAGTGGGAAAATTTTAATATAAAATCTTCAGTAGCAATTACTCATCCAACACTTTCCTTTATGAATAAATCAAAGTATTAGTCATTCCAGGAGAAGAGATGGATAGCTTTTGAAAACCAGGATTAATTTTTTGTTAACATAACAAGAAAAGAAGAAATCTAACTTTTTCCTGTGTGGGAATGGGAACTACATTGAAAGCTCTGCTCCTCAGCCTCAATTTTACTGTAAGCCCAAACCTGGTTATAGAATCCTCAGAGATTGACAATTGAATGCAAATTATTGGTCTGACTTCATATCATCAATTGTTCTGGCATTAGTGAAAATGGAGAACTATCTGCATTTTAAAAGCATTTGTAAACGTGAAATTGGCTCTGGCTTCTGACTAGTATTATTCATTGCTCTCAGTAGAAAAGAGTGTGCTATCCATACACCATTGCTCCTAATAGTAAGCTCATTCATTCTCCCCATAACTTTAGAGAAATTAAGACTTAGAAAATCATGGTACATTATGATTCAGTTTAGAATCCATTAACATAAAACTAGATCAAGTCCATTTTGAAAAGGTCTTATTTTACAACAGAGTACAGAGCACAATCATAGAAATTTAAGCTGGAAACAAAGAAAAGTTCAACTCAAGTGGTCACAACATGGCTTATGAGGCAGAGCAGGAGGGAATTGTGGACAGGGATTACCTTACAGAATACAAAAAGCAACTTCACTTTCCTTTATTGTTCCTCAAAGGCTTTTCTAAGAAAATTTCTATGTTAAGTTTTCTGTACCTTAAAAAATATATTAGATTAAATTTTGTTATGTGGCCTGAGCTTTCCCCTGGTCTCCATTTTACCAGTATCACAAGCTAGCAATATTTTGCTATGGGGACCCAACTCTGCAATGATTGGATGTAGCAGATAGGTGGGTACAATAAGAACCCTTCACTGTTGACTCTAAATTTCTATTTTTTGAAGGATCAACAGTCTTATTTTTGATTAATGAAGACATTACCAATTAATGCTCTGTCATTAGCAGAGCCTGAAGCAGTTACTAGCAACCACTCCATTTTCCAAATCCTTTGTCTTGGCAGAAATGTCTATTTACTTAGGTCAATAGAGACTAAGGATTAGTAGTATGGAATGCTAAGCAGCTCTACATTGTTGCAAAAGACAGCTTTGTCGCTTATTAGCTACGGTATGCCTCCAGAGGCATAATGTAATTAATATATGCAAAAACTATAAGATAATCTCTGAACCATAGACAGGATATCAAGAAGGTTTGTTTACTGTAGCACTCTCTGGGGCGATTCTTTGTTCTCAGCCTGAAGCAACTATCTCTATCACTTTTTATAATGTATAAGTAATCAATTTATTTTCTTCAAACTAATAAAGTAGTCGTGGTGGTTTGAATGAAAATGGCTACAATAGGTGCTCATGCGTTTGCATACATGATCCCCAGTTAGTATAGATATTTGGGGAGGATTACATGTCGAGGTTTGGAGTAGGTGTGTCACAGACAGACTTTGAGGCTTCAAATGCCTTCTGCTATCAACAGTGAGCTTTTACTTTGGGATTTCAGTTTTGACCTGTGAGCTCTCAGTTCCTATTGCCATACCTTAGGACTCTAACCTTCAGAAACTAACCCAATTATATGTCTTCTTTTGTATGTTTTAGTTGTAGTGTTTTAACATGGCAATAGAAAAGTAACAGAAAAGACAGAAGTTGGTACCGGGGATTGGATTATTACTGTTACTGTCCTGACCATGCCGATTTGGGAAGTAATTGTAAGACTTTGGTACTTTGGGGTAGAAAAGTATGGGGATGCTCTAAAAAGAGCTAAACAGGCCACCCTAGAAGGACTCAAAAGTCAGTAGTTTTGAGGACTATGGAGGACAAGCTCACAAGGCTTGAGAGGAAAACAAGAATGTTAATAGAAACTGTGCTGGAAGCCATCCTGTGACATTTGAAAGAGTTTGGCTACATTCTGCCCTTGCCCTGTGGCAGAACTTTTCAGAAATGGGCTAACTCACCTGAAAGAAGGATTTCAGGACCTCATATTGACGCTGGTGCATGGTTATTGCTAATCCCTCATGTGCAAGTCTACAGTGAAAAGGAGCAAGGAGGGCAAAAGGAAAAGCAAAATGTACAGTTTAAAGAGGAGCAGAATGAGGCTTGAGCTGAAAGTGAGGGTGAGGAAGAGAGACCAAATTTCACCTGAGTAAAGACAGCAGCCTTTCATGGTAAGACCCCACCCAGCTGTGAAAGGAAAAGGCCTAAAAACTTTTCTGCTCCTGAAAATCAACAACAAAACAAGTCGCTGCAAATGTGTTTCAAGGAGTCCAGCACTCTCCCAAGCGGGCAGACAAATGTGTCAAAGTTAGCCACATGATTCCTGATTTTGAGTCATGATATGCAAGTAAAGTGGTGATAGAATCTCACTTCATACTTAATAACAGGCACTGAGGCCAGAAAACGTGCGGCTGGGCATTCCTCGCATGAAGACCCTGAAAAGGCAAGACGCCCTGAGAGTTCACTGTGTAAAATTGTGGAAAGCGAAGCCTGAATTTCGTTGAGATTACAAGATGTTGGACATGATAGAGATTTGCACGTAGAGCCGGAAACCAAAGCAAGCATATTACAGCCAGAAAAGTTAGAGGGTTAGAACCATCTAAGCCTTTTGATATCAGACATCGATTTGAAATTTGCCATGATGGGTTTCTATTTTGCTTTGATCCAGTATTTCCTCATTATGCCTGGAATCTTCCTTTTTGTAAGGATAATTTAAAATTCTTATTTTTATTTTGGAACTATGCGATTTGATTTTTTTTTTTGATTTGCAAGGGAAAAAAAAGATTGCTTGAGTCTAAGAAGGAACTTTGGATGTTGGAATTTAAAGCAATGTTGATACTATAAAAGATTACAGGGTCTGTTCAAAATGGAAAAAAATGCATGTTGCATGGTGTTATGAACATAAGCCTACAAAGATCAGGGAGGAACATGTGGTAGTTTGAATGAAAATGACCCCATAGGCTCACCTGCTTGAATACTTGGCCTGCAGTTGGTGCAGATGTTTGTGCAGAATTAGGAAATGGGAAGAGGTGGACCACAGAGGTAGTCTTTAGTGTTTCTAAAGACCCCTGCCATCCATGGTGTGTTCTCTGCCTCCTACTGACAGTTTTGAGTCTTGAACTCTCAGGTGTTGCTGCTGCCCTTTCTTTGCTCCACCATCAGAGATTTAAAGCTTTGGAACTACAACCGCCATTATAAACTTTCTTTCATACCATGATTTGGCCTGTGTTCTGTAACAGCAAAAGAAAAGCAGTTAATGTGGTACATTTTTTCTCTTCAATTGAGTCATTATTGATGCTGACCATGATGTTCTATCTAACCTATTAGTTACCAAATGATTCAGAAAATTTCAAGAAATTTAGGGCATGAGGCAGTTTAAAACCAAAAAGAATGCAGATGCTGTGTTATGATGGATGTTGATTCACATCAGTCTGAGCCCCTAATGGGTTGGACAATGCAACGTGGTCAGTTATGAAACACAAGGGAAAACAGACTCAAGTGACTGTATTTATATATTTGTGCATATACATAAAATATAAAATAATAATAGAAGGAAAAGCGGTCATATTTATTGATTCGAGTGCTTATTTTATACCTCCTCATTTAGGAAAATAGTACCCTATGCGTAAGAACTGTGAGGGGTAACTACAGAATTCCTAGCCCCCAAAATATTTGTAAAAATAAAGAAAAGCTTAAGAATATTTATATAAGGGTAGAATATCCATGTTGTTTTCTATTTACTTATCTTAAACAGATTTATCCTAGTGAAATATACTAAAATTTTAGACTTATGTACCTTTCACAGCACAGTATACATCAGGGATTTAACCAAAGTCACACTTGATATTCTTTATGGCTGTTTCACATGTTCTATGTAGCAGCCACCAGTGGCTTTAAAACAAAAACTCAGGAAAGGTCAGTAAGGAATACTTAAAGTGAGACATTTATCACTTCTCAAAAGCTCCTTCAAAGGGAAGACATCAATCGCTGCACTGGAGAAGGAGTGTTTCAAGAGGCTTCACTCCTCACTCTGGAAAAACCTGGTATTTATTGTTATTGTTTTCAAATTTCAAAATTAGTTACTATTGTCTTTCAAATGAATACTTTGCACCAGCTACCATGTTATAATTTGAGAGATAAAGGGTCAAGTTTGATATTGTTATTAGTTTGTTGCTAAAGTTGCAATAAAAACTTAAATGTAGGTCTCTTATTTAACATTCTTAAAATATTTAGGATTTATTGCTATTAACCACTGAAACATTAGTAAAACAATCTTTTAAATTTTATATTGTTTTATATAAATTAAAAATATTATATATTATAAAGTATGTGGTTATAAGCCTATTTATAAATAAAATATTTAATTTTAATAAATTGTAATACATATATGGTTTTCAATTTAAGAATGAAAAGTAACTGAAAATTTTAGTTGTGAACATAAAACCATAAGGAAACATAATACTGCCAAAAACCTCATTAGAGCTTAAGATAATGTCATTATTTTTGAGATTGAGCAGAGGAATAAATTAAGAAAGAAAAAAAAATGATTAACTGTTACAAAAATAATCTTCTTTACTTATTTTATTCATAATTATTAATAATGAAAACACCCAATCAATTAAATAAAATTTTTTTGTGCATTCTGATTTTTTTTAATTTTTATTTATTTGTTTATTTATTAAAGATTTCTATATCGTCCCCACTGCCGCCTCCCCTTTCCCTCCCCCTCCCCAAATCAATGGCAATGGGTTTTTGATCCTACTGCACGACCTGGCTTTGTGGGAGCCTAGGCAGTTTGGATGCTCACCTTACTAGACCTGGATGGAGGTGGGTGGTCCTTGGACTTCCCACAGGGCAGGGAACCCTGACTGATTAAATAACTTTTTATTAAATTGGGGCAGAAAACTTATTTGAAGATGAGGTAATTTAAAATGACAACTTTTATTGACTATTCAACAAATATTGATTTAAGACCAATTTCACTGGTACTTGTAGAATATTATTTTAACTAGGCAAAGATGTAATATATTTGTTTATGCTACAGAATATCACTTTAACTATGTGAATGTGTGTTACATTTGTTTTTGCTGTCTTTCTGAACAATGTAAAAATGTGTTATGTTTGTTTCACCATGCCTGCCTAAGGCACCTGATTTGTCTATTAAAAAACTGAATGGCTGGCCAATAGCTAGGATAAGTAGGACTGGCAGGCAGAGAGAATAAGTAGGAGGAGGAATCTAGACTCAAGAGAGAAAAAAAAGGAGAAAATAAAGGAAAAGGGGAGGGACATATCTGGTGTCAAAAGCCAGGCAGTTGCCAGACAGACAGACACTAGAAGCAGCAAAGTAAGACATACAGAAAGAAAGAAAGGTAAAAAAAAAAAAAAAAAAAAAAAAAAAAAAAAAAAAAAAAAAAAAAAAAAAAAAAAAAAAAAAAAAAACCTGTCATAAAATGTAGATGAAATAAAACTGGATAATTTAAAATATAAGAGCTAGCAAGAAATAAAAGTTAGCATAAGGCTGAGCACTCAAAATTAATAATAAGTTTCTATGATATGGAAGCAGGTTGTTGGTCCAAAAGAAGACCTGGTATGAGTACTGGAAACATTACTAGGCATATAAATGAACCAAGTTGCAGGAGTAATCCTAACTTTTATAAAGGTACATTGTAGCAAAAATGATAAAAACCCAGAGACAGATATTGGAGTGCAACCTGAAGATCAGAGAGGCAAAGCAGTAAAGCCACTAATGAGTTTTTACCTCTGAAATTTTCAGACTGAAAGAAAGAGCAAGTTCTTGTCTCATCCCACCTTATATTCTTGTCTAGTGCTGGAATTAAAGGAGTACACTACCAGCGCCCCACCTCTATAGCTAACTAGTGTGACTGCTGGGATTAAAGGTGTGTGCCACCACTGCCTGGACTGTATGACTGACTAGTGTGACTGCATTGCACTGACCATATATAAAACTTTATTTAGTAATACAATAATAATATATCACTGCATTTCCTGTTTTTGTATAAAATAAAATGACAGCTATAACTAATATAAAAAACTATATATAATATATATAGTTTATATTTATATATATATAATAACTACATACAGTAT
>NW_026068055.1:4173018-4178588 GCF_014885135.2 Alexandromys fortis
TGCTCGCTCTCCTTCTGCTCCTGATTTGGACCTTGAGATTTCAGTCCGGTGCTCCAATGTGGGTCTCTGTCTCTGTCTCCTTTCATCGCCTGATGAAGGTTAATATTCAGGAGGATGCCTATATGTTTTTCTTTGGGTTCTCCTTCTTATTTAGCTTCTCTAAGAACCCAAATTATAGGCTCAATGTCCTTTTCTGAGTCTGTTAAACAAAGAAAACTATCTAGTCTTTAGCTCCCTCAAAGACCCAAGAGGGAAATAGTATTAACTGGGTAAGCAGGAAGTGTAAGCAAGTGATTTCCAAAAAAATGAGAGAAATGACAGAAACAGGTGGCTGTTTGGACAGTCACCCAAAGTTCCTTTGCAACATTGGGGCATCCATCTTTTGCCTACAGGCCTAGCATACCTGACAGACTTTTCTGTTAAGCAGGATATTCTGAAGGGCTGTTCCACCTGACTTGACAATGTTTGGCAGTCACTTTCTTTTGAGTTCTGCTTATTCAATAGGACAGTATACTATCAGCAGTTGAGACAAGGGCATTTTCTTGCCTAGTGACTTAGGTTGTGACAAAGAAAGTAAACTCGATTTGGAGTGTCTTTGATGTCCATTTCTTCTCTGAAGTAAATTGGTGCTCCTAGGAGCAGATGTATCCCATTGTCATATAATAACTATGTTATTAACATATCTTAAATATTATATTTTGTAGATCTCTGAAGTGTCTGAGATGGATTATATTAAGTTATTAACTACTAACCTGCATTTATTTATTATTCTAAGTAGTTGGTGCTAAAAATTTTCAAGGAGTAGAAATTTGAATTACATTGCTAAATGAGTTATATAGGTACAATACCTTGAACAAGATTAGAAACTTATGTACAGTATGTTTTAGCAAAATTAATCTCAAATTTGTACCATTATGCAAAATTTTTAAACAATATTAAAAGGCTCAATCCAATATCACATATTTAAAACTGGTATCTGCTTTCTAAAAGTTCATTCAATAATCTACCTTTTTATCTTATCATATCTATGCCCTCCCTTTTTTCTTTTCAAAGTAGATTCTACCCTTTTACCTTATCCATATCTGTTTTGCCCTTTTCTCTTTTCAAAACAAGAACTCTGAATCTAATCTCCTTTGTTCAACTCTACTCCTTTGTTATTTCCAACCAATAACAACTTATAACCAAAACCCATAAACAATGACAAATATCTACAACCCTTTGAACTACCAAAAACCACCTAGCCTATCTCTTGGAATTGTGGGCATCATATTCATAAATTTACCTCCTGCTGTGTGGTGCAATGGCATCTTTAGGGTATCCTGAAAAGAAAATTTTTGGTTAAATTTCAAGTCCTGAGAGAGTTAACTTTATCATTTGTTGTCCAGGATCTGTGTAATGGGTAAGCTCAGGGCTTGTCTCAAGTTCTGGCTAGAGTAGTTTGTGAGACTGGATCATCTCAGCCACCTCAAAATTGCTCTGAGGAGTTTGTAATCAAAAAGCTGATTTTTAAGTGGTATTTTTCAGCTTAGTAGTGTTATCATAGTCCTTGGGGAATAATTCTTATGGGGCCATAAAGACTTCAAATGTCTCTATTAGGTGTTCTTATAGTCCACTGCTGAAAACTGATAGAGACTCAAACCAAAAATCATGTACAAGATGGTAGATAAAATCTTTTCTACAATTACTTAATACTCTATATGACCATTAATAACATGATAAAATTTTAATATATATATAGTAATCTTATAAATCTTATGCCTTAAGAAAAGCTAATAAAGAGTCAATATAAAATCAAAGGTTTATGGGAATAGTGGCAATATTCCCATAGTAGTCTTTCAATATTTGTTTTCTTCTGTTTCATATCTGTTGGCTCTTCAGACATGATACAGAGATTTTAGATTTCACTAAAATCTTGAAAACCATGCCTGGGTTTCAAGAAAGAGAGAATCACACTCCAAAGTCAGCTTTAGTCTTTAATTGGACTGGGGGAGTACACAAAGACCATTTTCATTATATGTCTGCAGAGAAGAGCAAAAACAAACATTTTGGAAGATTTATGAAATTTTGTCCTGTTGGAAATATGATATACCAATAGGGCAATTTACTCTTTTTCTTGAGACTTTTTTTGTCTGGATGATTTGTTCTTTTTCTTCAGATGTTTCATTTGTCCAGTGGTCTTTAGATTCCTTAGCTGGATACCTTTATTTGCCTGAAAATACAGAAACGGAACCCTTCCCAACTTCTGGGGAGATTCTCCTTTGGCAATTACAACTGCTCAAATGAAAAGCATTTTTAGTTTCATTGGTTAGTTTAAACTAAACAACCATGTTGCATAATGAGCTTTCATCTCTTCTGATTAAAAGGTACCTCTTGTTCAAATTGAACCTTTATCAATTTTGATGGTGTTCATAGCTTTTCTTCTCCTGTAAATGCCTTCCCAAACATAATGCATGCCATAATTTTCATTCTTAGATCAGTATATCTTTAAAGTACATCTATTGATTTAATTATTGAGTTTTTTCTACCTTCTAATGTCTCTTCATAGCTGTTGTTCATTTTCCAAACATAGGGAAGAGAGCACAGTAAGGAAATACTGGACCAGAGTAAGACAGAAAATGACCTGGGAATATTTCAAATTTTGTATCTCCATGTCTGATCTCTAAATCCATTCAGCTCTGTTGACTGCAAGGCATTTTTTTTTTCTAGAACTGTTTCCACTAACGGCTAGGAGCTTTCCTCAGCAGGAATTCCATGACTCTGGCATCTCTAACATCTTGGTTTCTCCAAGACAATCCATATTTAAACTTTATAGCTTCTTGCAATGGCCTTTCTAGGCCTATATTTAGACACATATATGTCCTCATTTTTCTATTACTCCTTCCTTCTCTCCTTAACACTAAATCCAAAACCATGTGGCCAAACCTGCCAATTTATGCTACTTGCTGGGGCTATAACAGGATCTCCTCTCATTCAATTACATCTTCACCAGCTTTCTGTCTTTCACCATATAAGCTTGGCTGTCCTGACACTTGCTCTATGTACCAGGCTAGCTCAAACTCTGAGATCTGCCAGCCTCTGCCTCACAAGTCCTGGGATTAGAATACACCACCACACCATGCTCTTTCACAAATTGGAAACTTATTTGGGTTGTATCTTGCCCTGACATAGCCACTCTCTTTAGTCAATTTCTTAATTTGGTTTTCTCCTTGAACACAAGACTTAGTTCCTATCCACTTCTTCATGCACTTTTTCCTCCTCAAAATTTAAACTTTTTAATTTGCCCTACTCAACTTGCTCCTTTCATTATAAATCTTCATTAGAATTATCACTAATAATCATAGGACAGAATCTATACTAGGCTGTTTGGGGAATTCTTTTGCCAATGGAGTTAATTCAAAACTCTACTTTAGCTTCAGGCAGTAATCTAAAATTCTTCACTGTAGCCTGAGGCAGACTTCTTGGAGACAAGGGCAAAGGGCAGCCTCTTTCATGCCCATCTTTCTCTTGCAGTTGATTGGCGTTGCCAGGAATATATGTGTCTCACTGCCATGAAAAGTCCTAAGTTATTAAAATATTTTAAATTCCATATTCCATAGGTCTTTGAAAGTTTTGAAGAACACCTACCTAAATTGATATATAGATAGATAGATAGATAGATAGATAGATAGATAGATAGATAGATAGATAGATATAGATATAGATAAAATCTAAGTAACTTGACTACAAGTTTGACTATTATAGATGATTATCTATTAACCTATATTTCTTAATTATAAATGAACGGCACAATCACAATACTTAAACCAAGAGCAGAAATATATATATATACACATTATAACAAAATTGACCTTAAATTTGCATCAATAAGCAAGACTCTCATACCAATTCAAAGTATTAATCTCTATAGTACATTCCCCTTTACATGTAAAGAAACAGTCACAAATAATAAATATTTGGGAATATGGGTATAGATGCTTTCCAAACTACTTCCTGCTGTTTATTGGGTGAAGTAATTTTGAGGGCTATTCAAGGCAACCTTTCAGAGGGTTTTGGTCTATCAAACAACATTAGTCCTGAATGAATCCACAGGTTCTCATCCTCTGTGGAAACAAAAGAAGAACCTCTTTACCAACGCAATGGATCCTTAGACTCAAAGTTTGAAGTCAAGAAACCTTTAGAATAAATATACCAAGCCATGTGGCTAACATATACTAGAATAATGGGATAGTATATGTTATAAGAGTTAATAAGAAGCCTAAGCTAATGGTCCAATCAGTTAATAACTAATGTAAACTCTCTGCATGATTATCTTTGGGACCTAATGACTGTATGAACTGGGCAGGACAAAAACCTCAGTCAACAGAATGGCACCCACGTGGACAACTGCATCCACATAAAACCTAAGAGAGCTTGGGAAGTAATTCTAGACAGAAAGTAGAGTAAAACATGGCTTATTGATAGCAGCATTTTCTCAGATGGGCTCTGCTCGTTAGAGTCAGGCACTTTCATTTAAGAGAGGCTTCCTGAATCAGCATTAGCTGCAAAACCTTGCAGCTCTTTTAAGAGGTCCTCTCACAAAACACATAAATGATATTGATGAAAAGCTGACTGCATGCTTTTTGGTTTTCAGCCATAGCAGGAAAAAAGCCATGCCATTTTAAAATGCTGGCTTTCTGGGCCATCCTGCCAGTGCAAACTCTGACTCTTTGAGGCAGGAAGGTCCAGCTACAGAGAGAGCATTTGAATGTTGTTTGTGGACACACTTTTGCAGCTTGCTTGCTGGCAAGGACCTTGAAACACCATAAAGTTGTGGAAATAAACATGACTCCAGCCTGTACCTTAACCATGAGCCAGAAATTTCAGAAAACTAAGGAATGGACTGGATCCAGCTATCAAAGCCACGGCTTTAATCCTCTCCATACTGCTTAGCAAATTAAAGACTCATGTGGTCAGGAAAAAAAAAAAGAGAGAGCTATACAGTAAAGAGAGAGTCAAAGATGAAGAAAACCTCTAAGTGTGTTAAAAATATATGGAGGCTGAAGGTTAAAATCCTTGAAATAAAAAAGAAAGAGAATAGTTGGGTGTGGTGGTACAAACACTTGGTAGATAGAGGTAGGCAGACCTCTGTGAGTTCAAGGTGTGGTGGTGCATATCTTTAATCCCAGGACTTGGAAGACAGAGGCAGGTGGATCTCTATGAGTTCAAAGACAGCCCCTCCAAAGAGGGAGTTCCAGGACAGCCAAAGGTATACAGAAAACCTGTCTCAAAAAATAAAAGTAAAAATAAAAAAATAGATGTTAAAGTAAAGCCACATAAAGATGGAAAATACACAGAGAATGTGGATACTGTATGTTATTATGTTCTATTTGAATTGTTTGAATGCTGAGGAAGGAGCAACAGCTGCTAAAAGATATTTGCTTATAAAGTCTGCTGAATTAATCCAAGATAGGGTTTTTTTTAATGAAATAACTGCTTAAACCAGTAGCTCTAGGTTCTTTTTTTTAATATAATTTTTTATTGAAAAAAAAATTCCGTCTCCTCCCCGCCTCCCATTTCCCTCCCCGTCTCCC
>NW_026068055.1:4178608-4219625 GCF_014885135.2 Alexandromys fortis
CCCCACTCCTCTCCCCCTCCCTCTCCCTCTCCAGTCTGAAGGGCAGTCAGGGTTCCCTGCCCTGTGGAAAGTCCAAAGTCCTCCCCGCTCCATCCAGGTCTAGGAAGGTGAACATCCAAACTGGCTAGGCTCCCACAAAGCCAGAACATGAAGTAAGATCAACAGCTGATAAACACCTTTAGTAATGTGGCAGGATACAAGATCAACTCCAAAAAAATCAGTCGCCCTCCTATACACAAAGGATATGGAAGCAGAGAGGGAAATCAGAGAAACATCACCTTTGACGATAACCACAAACAGCATAAAATATCTTGGAGTAACTCTAACCAAGGAAGTGAAAGATCTATTTGACAAGAACTTTAATAGCTCTAGGTTCTTATTGGCTAACACTTTTTTTATTTTTTTGTTATTATTAAAAATTTCCACCTCCACCCATTTCCCTCCCCCGCCCCCCCCCCGCCCCCTTCCCCCTTTCTCTCCAGTCCAAAGAGCAGTCAGGGTTCCTGCGATGTGGGAAGTCCAAGATCCTCCCCCTCCATCCAGGTCTAGGAAGGTGAGCATCCAAACAGACTAGGTTCCCACAAAGCCAGTACATGCAGTAGATCAAAACCCAGTGCCATTGTTTTTGGCTTCTCAGTCAGCACTCATTGTCTGCCACGTTCAGAGAGTCCGGGTTTGTCCCATGCTTTTTCAGTCTCAGACCAGCTGGCCTTGGTAAGCTCCCAATAGATCAGCCCCACCGCCTCAGTGGGTGTGTGCACCCCTCGGGGTCCTGACTTCCTTGCTAGTGTTTTCCCTCCTTTTGCTCCTCATTTGGACCTTGGGAGCTCTGTCCAGTGCTCCAATGTGGGTCTCTGTCTCTATCTCCATCCATCGCCAAATGAAGGTTTTATGGTGATATGCAAGATATTTATCAGTATGGCTATAGGATAAGGTCATTTCAGGCTTCCTCTCATCAGCTGCCCAAGGTACTAGCTGGGGACATCTCCTTGGACTCCTGGGAACCCCTCTAAAGTCAAGTCTCTTGCCAACCCTAAAATGGTTCCCTGAATTAAGATATGTACTTCCCTGCTCCCATATCTACCCTTCCTCCATCCCAACCCTCTCATTTCCCAAAGCTATCCCCATCCTCCCTTTCTCACTTTTCTCTCCCCATCACCCCTTACCCTCCACCCCAACCCCCAAGTTCCCAATTTTTGCCTGGCAATCTTGTCTACTTCCAATATCCAGTAAAATAACTATATGTTTTTCTTTGGGTTCACCTTCTTATTTAGCTTCTCTAGGATCACAAAATATAAGCTCAATGTCCTTTATTTATGGCTAGAATCCACTTATGAGTGAGCACATACCATATTCATCTTTTTGGGTCTGGGTTACCTCACCCAGGATAGTGTTTTCTATTTCCATCCATTTGCATGCAAAATTCAAGATATCATTGCTTTTTACCGCTGAGTGGTACTCTATCGTGTATATATTCCACACTTTCTTTATCCATTCTTCCATTGAGGGGCATTTAGGTTATTTCCAGGTTCTGGCTATTACAAATAGTGCTGCTATGAACATAGTTGAACAAATGCTTTTGTCATATGATAGGGCATCTCTTGGGTATATTCCCAAGAGTGGTATTGCTGGATCCTGGGGTAGGTTGATCCCGAATTTTCTCAGTGTCCCCCAAAGATTACTAATACACCTAGTTCTCAGAAAGTAGTCTAGAGAACTGTTCCCACATTAACTATTCCCTATTAAACACACTGTCATTCATTTAGAGATATTTTGTCTGAATCTGTCCTTGCTGTGCATCTGTAAACTTTTCTATCTGCATGAGAAAAACAACAACAAAAACAAGCAAAAAAAGAAGAAACTGCTGTCTAACTTAGATCATGAAGTTCTGATGCTGGTTCCTCCTCTGGTTTCCATGAAAATCTAATCTCATGGCAGAAACACATTTATCACAAGCTCTAGGAGTCTTGTTTACTGCCCAATCTAGAAAGTTTCTAATTACATGACATCAATGAATAGCATGTCACCTGTTGCTCATAAACACCATATAAGTGTTTGATAGTATAAATAATAATTTACTCTATTATCATCAGGGCAGAAAGCATAATGGCATGCAGTGCTGCCATATAGTACCGGAGAAGGAGTCAAAAGTTCTATTTCCATAACCACAGGCACTAGGCAGAAAGATGACCTGCACAGACACAAATCTACTTAACAAGGTCAAATTTCTCCAACAAGGCCATTCCTTCTCATCCCTGTCAAGTAGGGTCACCATCTAATGATCAAGCATCCAAACATATAGACCTATAGGCGTCTTTTCAAACCAGCACAATGTGTGTATTTGAAACCTAAAAGTAGTTATCTAGAAAATTATTTTTGCATGTATATTAGCAGAGACTGGTCTTTCCCCATCATTCAGACGTTAATAATCATACAGAAACTACATTAATTACAATATTGGGCCAATATCCTGGGCATATTTCTAAACAGCCCTTATATTAAATAAACACATTTCTATTAATATGTGTATCACCTCAAAGCTGTAGCTTATTAGTAAGTTTCTAGCATCTGTCTCATTTTGGCAGCTCTATGGCATCTCTTTGACTCTGCCTACTTTCTGTATATTTCTGTTTATATTTCCTGACTGGCTTTACTCTATACCACTGGCCAAATCAGATTCTTCATTAAGCAATGGTAATAAAACCTATTCATAGACTACAGAGGGGGAATCCAACATCATCTCCCCTTTTCTGTCTAAATAAAAAGGATGATTTTAACTTTAACATAATAAAACAAAGCATGTTTCAAGCAAGAATTACAATTACCATATTTAAATCTACTTTATTTTTTTATCATAACTAAAGAAAACTATAACTACTATTTTTCAATTTCATCTAAGATTCCAGAAGTATATACTATCTCCTAAGTAAATAGGAAGTACATTGTAGCAAGTTTCAATGTTATAGAATTGACATAAATGTCTCACTGCCTAGATAGTCATCCAAATTTCTTCTGTAACAGTGGTTCATCCATCTTCAGCCTACAGACCCATAGTATCTGGCAGACTTATCCAAGAAGCAGGAACTTTGAAAGACTGTTTGCCTATATAGGCAGTTTGTCAATCACTTTCTTCTGAGTCCTGCAGAACATCTGACAGACTCTTTTATTAAGCAGGAACCCTAAAGGACCATCCCATCATTTGGAAAATTCAGCAGTCATTTTTAAATGTGTCCTGAATGTCCAGTTTATATAGCTTACCCTCAAGCAGTCCAGGCAAAAACAGTTTCTTGCCCAAATGACTAGCCTTGTCACATTGATAGAAAATTCTATAAGGAGTTTTCTCAATGTTCATCAACCTCTCTTAAGTAATTGGTGCTGCCAGAAACAGGCATTTCTCACCATTGAGGAAAGTCTAAGTTTTTAAAATCTTTGGGGGTTTAAAGACTACCTAGTCATCTGAAATATATCTCTGTACATCTAGAAAACCTAACATAACTTCAAGTTTGACTATTATAGATGAATATCTATTAATTAATAATTTTAATTACACATTGCATTATTAAATTAGCTGTATAAATCTTGTAATGTTGAGCAGCAGGCTGTGTCCAGCCATCTGGCTAGCTTATACTCCAAAATAATTACACAGAATCTGTATTCATTTAAAACACTGGCTGGTCCATTATATCTAGCCTCTTCTTGGCTAATTCTTTCATATTTGTTTAACCCATCTCCATTAATGTGTATTGACACTTGACTGTGGCTTACCAGCATAAGTCTAACCAATGTCCATCTCGAAGAGGAGAGCCATAGTGCCTGCCACACTGCCTTCTTCCTCCCAGAATTCTTTTCTGTCTACCATGCCTATCTAAGGGCTGCCCTATCAAAATGCCAAGACAGTTTTCTTTATTCAACCAATGAAAGCAACACATAGAAAGAAAACCCTCTGACATCATTTCCCCTTTCTCTGTTTAAACAAAAAAAAAAAGCCTTTCACTTTAACATAGTAAAATTACATATAACAAAAATATTAAGCAAGAATTACAGTCACATTATTTATATCTATTTTATCTTTTATCATAACTAAGGAAAACTATAACTATCTATTTATTCTTCAACTCCATCAAAGACTCCAGGAGGATATAATATTACCTAAGTAAACAAGAAATAAGCAACTTCCATACTCTATAAATGACAGAGACATCTCACTGTCTGGCCAATCACTCAAAGTTCCTCTGTACTGTCGGGGCATCCATCTTCAGCCTACAGGCCCATAGTATCTAGCAGACATTTCCATGAATCAGGAAATTTCAAAGACAGTTTAGTCACTTTCTTCTGTGTCGTGCAGAATGTCTCACAGACTCTTTCATGAAACAGGAACCCCGAAGGATTATCTCACCTTTAGGCAAGTTCAGCTGTCCTCTCTCTATGGGTTCTTCATGTCCAGTTTATGTGTCAGTCCAGGCAAGAGCAGTTTTTTGCCCAAATAGCTAACAAACTCCATAAGAAGCCTCTTCAATGCCCATCTTCCTCTTGACATAGCTGGTGCTGCCAGGAACAGACATGTCTCATTGTCATGAAAGGCCCTAAGTTATTAAAGCATTAAATGCCATATTCTGTAGTCTTTGAAAGATATGAAGAATGCCTATCTAACTGAAATATATCTTTAAATATCTAGAAAATCAAACATGACTACAAGCTTGACTATTATTGATGATTTCCATTAACCTATATTTCTAATTATGCATTACATTTTTAAATGAGCTACACAATCACAATACCTTAATCAAGATCAGAAATACATTTACATATAACAAAATTGACCTTAAATTTATGTCAGCAAAGCAAAATTTATACCAATGTAAATTATTCATATCTATATCATATCCCTCTTTAAATGCAAAAGAACATTTATAAACAGTATTTGGGAATATGGGCATAGTTTTTCTCTCCAAACTGCTTTGCCCTGTATGGGGGTGCTATTAATCAGGTCTTTCATGGTATATCCTGTATGCTAGGTTTCTCTCAGTCAGCAGTTGAGGAAATTAATTTTTTGAGGGTGTTTATGGCAACCTTTCAGGAGGGCGTGGTCTATCATACCATATTGGGATAGAAGCAATTCATAGGGTCTCATCTTCTGTGAAAACAAAACAAAAACCTCTTTTCCAAAGCATCATATCCTTAGATCCAAATTCTGAAATCAAGATAGCTTTATAATATACATGTTGGATTAGCTTAGCAGACCACACAATGAAATATCTCTCTGTATTTAGCTTCTTCACAGTCAAAAATTCAAAGAAAATCCAATAATATACAGAATCCAAACTCTGTAAATGTTCCATTTTAAGTGGCTTATTTTTCTTTATTTTGTAATCTATAACTATCTGTACTCTGTCTCTTTAAAGACTTTATCCTTTTTTAAAGCATTAACTTTATTTTCTATATTATTTTTCTTCTCTCTCCCAAGCCTACATATGTCTAACACTATGACCCATTTAGAGGTCTTTATGTGTGAATCTGTCCTATTGTCTTTAATTCTCTACTGTCTTGAAGAGCTTTTAAAATGCTAAGCTCTTAAGAATCTAAGCTTCCACACTCTCAGGTCAAATACAGGTACTGCCTGCTTGCCCTGCCCAGTCTAAAATGTAAGAGGTGCTTGTGCCTGTGAGCCGTGCACAATGCACCGCTAGCATGGCGAAGATGCTTGTGCCTCTGAGCCACTGCACGCAATGTTCCTTTTTTAGGCACATAGCAAGTCCAGTTGCCATCAAACAAACCATAGCATTTTACTCACAAAACCACATTTAAATGCTCTGTATCCCACAGAAGCCAGAGGTCACACTGGCAGCACAACCCAGAAGCTGGTATTTCAAAACTGCCACTTTCTAGTAGACCTACTCCTGCTGCCTACTCAGGCAGGAAGAGCTGAGCCATGGGCAGGGTCTCAGCTACTTGTTCCAGACCCCAAGTGGGCACATAAACATCCAAGCTCTGAAATGCTCCATGGCCAGAGATTGCACTAGTGGCAGGACCCAGGAAGCCACATTTTAAAATGGCATGTTTTTATTTTTTCTGCTGCTATTGCTGAGTCAGGAAATCTCTCTGCAGCATGTCCTAGCAAACACCAAAAAGCTGTGTTAAACTCTCTTTCCCTTTTAAGCCCTCTCAGGTTTTTAAGTGGAGTTAGTTACCACATTATTGCGCCAATTTGTAGTATGCTATAGAAGAGGCTAGATAATGGGCCAGGTAGTATTTTAAATGAACACAGTTTCTGTGTAATTATTTCGGGTGTAAGCTAGCTGGGCGGAAGGGAGCCTGGCAGGATGCACCCTGCCATTCCTTCTTACAACATATAAACATAATACCTTAAACAAGAGTGGAAATATACATATAACAAAATCAACCTTAAATGTCTACCAATAAACCAAAATCCATAAGAATGCAAAGTATTCCTCTTTATATCATATTTTTTATTTTAGAAATTGACTGTGACCATTAATCATTTATAATTAATCCCCTTTACATGAAAAAAAACATTTAACAACAATCATTTTAGGAATTTGGGCAAAGTTTTCTCCAAAATGCTTCCTGCTGTTTGTTGGGCAAAGTAATTTTAGGGTTCACAGAGACCTTTCAGTGGGTATTGTTACATCAAACCACATGATCTTGAAAGTAATCCATAGGTTCTTATCTTCTCTGGAAACAAAAGCAGAACTTCTTTTCCAAAGTAACATATCCTTAGGCTCAAATTTTGAAGCAAAGATGCCTTTATGTTGGTTTAGCATAGCAGCCCCCAACAGTCAAACTTATCTCTGCAGTTAGCTGATTAGGAGTCAAAAAATTTAAAGAAACTGCAATTGTATACATAATCCAGACTCTGTATATTTTTCATCTTTCTGTGGCTTTTTTCATATATTACTATTTAATATTTATTTTATTATCTTTACTCTCTTAACCTATGTCTTTCTGTACTCTTTCTTCTCTTTCTCTTAAGCCCATGTATATTTAGGCAATATTGTGATCAATTCAAAAGTATTTTGCATCTGAATATGTCTTATTGTGTATCTGGAATCATTTTCTGACTAGCAGCCCTTTTTAATTTTAATACTAAGGAGGCATGGCAGGGCTATCACTGCTAAAACTTTGCCTGTTGTCTCTGTCCCATCTAACATGGTTGAGGTATATTCACCACCTTTGCAAGCCATATTCACCACCTCAGCTGCCATTAAGCAATTGGTAGCACTCTGCTCACAAACCCCATTTAAGTGCAGGACCTTCTTAAAGGGTCAAAGTCATTTGTTCCACTAGCACAAGTCAGGAAGCTGTCTTTTAAAGGAGCCACACAGACTTTTGCTGCCAACACTGAGTCAGAAAGCCTTCTCTCAAAGAAATCATGCCTCTACTAGCCTCCAATAACCAGAACCTACCAGAGAAAATGCTGTTACTAAGAAGAGCTTAACTCTGTTCTTTTGTGCCTAGAATTCCTTTCCAAACTCTCTCTGGATTTATGTAGATGCAGTTGGCACACATTTGTGCCATTAGTACGCAGAGAATGCTTGTTCAATTTCCAGCCACCCAGATGTGAATAATCACATGGAACTGTATTAATTACAACATTGTTTGGCCAATAGCTTCTACATCTACCCAGCTCTTATATCTTAAATTAATCCTTTTCTATTAATCTGCTTATTACCACAATGTTGTGGACTATCAGTACTGTTCTGGTGTCTGTCTCCTTCATCAGTCCCATGGTGCCTCTTTGACTCCATCTGCTCTATATATCTCTGCTCAGATTTCCCACCTGGCTTTATTCTGCTAAGCCACTGGCCAAAGCAGCTTCTTTATTAACCCATGGTAATAAAACATATTCACAATCACATCTCTCTCTCTCTCTCTCTCTCTCTCTCTCTCTCTCTCACACACACACACACACACACACACACACACAAACACACATATGTACAAATTGTGCACGTTCACATTCATGTGTATACAGGTGTATATGGGTATGCACTTAAGTATGGGGTTAGCAGTTAACACCAATTATCCTCTTTGATTTATTACTCTTGTCCAGGTAGGGTCTTTTGCTGAAACCATGCTTTACTGCCATGTTAGTTGGGAGATTAGTATTTAAATAGAAAATATGTATTAACTCCAGGATATGGGATACAGACTGAAAGGAACAGAAGAGAAAGTGCGTAATCAGAACTTCAATATTAGAAAAATTAGTGTGTTACTATGGAAACAGAGAGTAGTTATGAGTCGTGTGTGTGTGTGTGTGTGTGTGTATGAGAGAGAGAGAGAGAGAGAGAGAGAGAGACTATTAAGATTTTTATATGGAATCAGATAAAATTTTCAGCACTGCCAGTTGCAGAGTATTAAAAAAATAGCAAAGAAAAGAACTATAAAGTTTTATCCTGGCAATGTAAAATTATGATCATCTGTTGTCTATTCAGACTTAATTACCATGTAGCACCACAGCAATTATACATATCATTAAGTAGATACAGAATTAACCTCTGTGTGATTCACTTGATCAAAGTAGTAATATGCCATTTGAAGTATGCTCAGGCTTTACAGATTGTAGCTCTTATATCAAGGTCTCCACAAAGTAGAAACTATTAGGTGCACTGATTATGAACCTTTATGATATCATATTCATTAATCTAGTTACCACATTATGCTGTATTTTGGTGTGTGTGTGGGGGGGGGGGGTTCACGTATGCCCAAGAAATGAAGACCCAGAGACATGAGAATGAACTTAGCCTCCCTGGCTACAGGAGCTCAGTCTTGGTAAACTGAAGTGCCTTCCCTTCACTTCCCAGCATTCTTATTTTTTTCCTATGTTTACACTTTAGCTAGTGGATTTCCATATCTCAAAACAAGGACAGAATCTTCTAACAATACAATGCCAGGTGCAAATACATGACCCACGAGGTACCATGGTTTTCTGGGTTTCCACAAAACCAAGTTTTGCATAGGCTTTGTATGCATGTAAAACTCAATCAAGATTCACATAGGGCAGGAAAAAGTATTTGAAACACAAAGAAGTAGGGTCTGTGAGAAAAATCCAGAATCAGGCCAGGTATTAATGTGGGATTTCCCTCTGTAGCTGTGATTATCATTGGTTAATAACGAAACTGCTTTTGGGCCTATAGCAGACCTGTAGGGGAACAGAGCTAGGTAGATAAAATTAAGCTGAATGCTAGGAGAGAGAAGATATAGTCAGAGAGAAGCAGATAAGCCCACTGAGCCAGATGGAACTTTAGCCAGTAAACCACACTCATGAGGCAACACACAGATTAATAAAAATGGGTTGAATTAATATGTAAGAGTTAGTCAATAAGAAGCTAGAACTAATGGGACAAGCAGTGATTTAATTATTACAGTTTCTGGCCTAAGAGGCCAGGAACAAATAAGTGGCATCTTTCATACAACAAGGTATAATACAGTAGGGTTTCATAACCACTGTAGGTTACTTGCATTCCCTCTGGCACTGGATCAGTGAGACATTATACTACAACATTATATAAACAATGTAAAAGAAGCTATTAACATTACTTACTCTGCAAAAATGCTTTGCTAAAGAAAAGTATCTCCCTTTATGACAAAAAAAAATTCTGACAATTACCTTTAAAATTCCAATTTAGCACACATGCTATTTTAATACTTTCCAAAATTTATAAATGACATTATCTAGGGAGCCATCTGGAAAGGAATAACCAAGTTAATTTGGACTAATGCTAGATAACAAGGAAAGATACTTTTCATAGACATCTATTTTTTAAATCTTTCAGTTTTTAATTGATTCTACCTTATAATTAAGTTTTTGCAGACTGACTTATACATATCTATTAAAGTAAGCATTTACCAGGGAATTGCTCAAAAATACTTAAAGAATATTATGAGATTGATTCTGTGTTTCACACTTCAAGCTATGGGGACTTAATATGCCTGGACCTTCGTTTTTCATATCTATACAATGTGTTTAACAATATTTCCAAATGACGCCTACTGTGTAATGTTTCTGGAAAGACTGTGCAAAAGAGTTCATTTGATGCACTCAATTCTATTCCTGACACACTGTAAAATTGAATAAATGTGATCAACTGTCATTGAGTGACTGTATTTTTCTACTTTTTTGCTCACTTTGATAATAGATTTGACTTTTTATCCATATACAACTTACCAATTGGCATATTTGAAGAATTTAAAAAAATATTTCTTTTACTTTATGCCACTATGAAATAATTGCATCATTTTCTTCTTCCTTTTCTCTTACACATCAGTCCTTAGTCTTTTCAACTTTATGCCCTATTTTTTTAATTGTTGTTACATGAATGGATATCTATGAATGTGCATATATATTCCTAAATGCATAGACATAATCAATACAAACAATACAACATTGTACATGTGTTTCCAGGGATGACCATATGATATTGGATAAGAAATTGGCATGCTCTTTCCTGGGGAAGACCATTTTTCCCTCTCAAGCTTTCTTAGTTACAAGTAGAGGTCCTTTGTGTAGGGCTGAAGCTTTGTGGCTTCTTCTGATGCACAATAGTTTGTCTAGTGTTATTTGTCCTTGTTATGAAATGTAGTAATTTCAAGTGTAGAATGAGATGGGCATGGTGTTTAATGACTGTATCTTACTATTTCAGAGGTTGGAGCCAGAGGATAAACATGAGCTTGAAATTCACTTGGACTACAAGTGAATTTTTGTCAGAAAGAGAAAGAAAAAAAGAGAGAGGGAGGGAGGGACAAACAGAGGAAAGGAGGGGAAAGAAAAAAGAAAGGAAAGAAGGAAGGAAGGAAGGAAGGAAGGAAGGAAGAAAGGAAGGAAGGGGAAAGAAATAAAAAAAGAGGAAGGGAAAGAGAAAGGAAGAAAAGAAAGAAGGCAAGAAAATGGAAAAACTAAAAAGAACAGGGGTAGGAGAAGAGGAGAGACAAGAATGACTGTGGAAGCTAGAACTAATTCTCCCTACTACTGCAGCTTATCTTTACAACCTGGTGATAGATTCCCTATGTTCCATTCATTAAGAGCCTGATGAAAGCAACTGTGAAGAGATATTAATAAAACATCATTCTTTAAAAATAATATAATATTAATTATTTTAGAATTTCATTCAACATATTTTGACCATATTACCCTTCTCTCAACTCCTCCCTGGTTTGTTCCCATCTTATGATTCACCCAATTTCTTGTCCTTTTGTTTTTGCTGCTATTTAAGCCATCAAGTCTTATTTTGGTTACCTAACTCCTGAAACATGATGAACCTTTCAGGAACCACAACCTTAAAAAAATATGCCTCTTCCTTTCCCAGTGACTATCAATCATCACTAGTTTCTCAGAAAGTTGAGAGACTTAGAGTCTATCTTCTTCTACTTCTATGCTGGAATTTTGTCTGACTTGCACAGGCATTGTCAGAGGGATTGCTTCTTCAGTTCCTGGCTGCCCAGACACAGAAACTATATTATTTAAATCACTGCTTGGCCAATTACTTAAGCATATTACTAGCTAGCTCTTATATCTTAGGTTAACTAGTTTCTATTATTTTACATTTTACCATGAGGCTCATGGACTACCAGTAAGGTTCCAACTGGCAGCTCATATCTTTCTCCTCTGGCAGCTTCATGGCTTCTCACTAACTCTGCCTACTCTCTTCTCCTCTATCATCTTGGAACTCCCACCTTGCCCTGTTCTGCTAAGCCACTGGACAAAACAGATTTATTCATTAACCAAAAAAAAAGCAACCCATAGACAGAAGGACCTCCCACACCAATTTCTCTTTTCTGTCTAAATGAAAAGAAGGGTTTTAACTTTAACACTGTAAAATTTGTAAAACAAACCAGGTATCAAGCAAGAATTACAGTTATAATATTTATATATACTTTAACTTTTATTACAACTAAGGAAAACTATAAGTGTAACTATCTATTCTTCAGCTCCATCAAAGTCTCCAGTAGTATATAATATTACCTAAGTAAACAGGAAGTGCATTTTAAGCAACTCCCAAAACTCTAGAATTGACAGAGACATCTTGCTGCCTGGACAGTTACCCAAAGTTCTTCTATAGCATTGGGGCATCTATCTTCAGCCTACTAAAGTACTGCAGTGTAGTACTCCATGTATAAATGTACCACATTTTTTTTTACCCATTCTTCAATTGAGGGGCATTTAGGTTGTTTCCAGGTTCTGGCTATGACAAACAAAGCTGCTATGAACATAGGTGAGCACATGTCCTTGTTGCACAATTGAGCATCCTTTGGATATATACCCAAAGGTGATATTATTGGGTCTTGAGGAAGGTTGTTTCCTAATTTTCTGAGAAATCGCCACACGACATCCAAAGGGGTTGTACCAGCTTGCATTCCCACCAGCAATGCAGGAGTGTTCCCTTTTCCCCACAACCCCTCCAGCAAAAGTTGTCATCAGTGTTTTTGATCTTGTTCATTCTTACAAGTGTAAGATGGAATCTCAGAGTTGTTCTGATTTGCATTTCTCTGATGACTAAGGATGTTGAACATTTCCTTAAGTGTCTTTCAGTCATTTTAGATTCCTCTGTTTAGAGTTCTCTGTTTAGGTCTGTACTCCATTTCTTTAGTTGGATTATGTGATCTTTTGGTGTTCAGTTTATTAAGTTCTTTGTATATTTTGAAGATCAGACCTCTGTCTGATGTGGGGTTAGTGAAGGTCTTTTTCCTTTCTGTAGGCTGTCATTTTGTCTTGTTGACCATGTCAATTGCTTTACAGAAGCTTTTCAGTTTTAGGAGGTATCATTTATTATTTGTTTCTCTCAGTGTCTGTGCTGCTGGAGTTATATTTAGGAAGTGGTTCCCTGTGCCAATGCGTTCAAGCCCACTTTGTCTTCTATAAGGTTCAGTGTGGATGGCATTATTTTGAGGCCTTTGATCCATTTGGATTTGAGTTTTATGTCTGGTGATAGATATGGGTCTATTTTCATTTTTCTACATGTTGATATCCAGTTTATGCCAACACCCTTTGTTAAATATGCTTTCTTTTTTTCATTTGATATTTTTTGCTTCTTCATCAAAGAGAAAATATTTCTTAAAGGAGCTGTGACATGCCACCAGCAAACAAAGCAAGAAGCTGTGATAAACTCTGCCTTTTGTTTCTAAAATTCCTTCCCAAATCCCTCAGGTTTTATGTGGATTTAGCTAGCACACATTGGCATGCCAATCTGCTGTCAGAGGAGCCTTCTTTTTTGTTTCCTGGCCACCTCAGACTCCCAAAATAATCACACAGAAACTATATTATTTAAATCATTGGTTGGCCAATAACTTAAGTTTATTGCTAGCTAGCTCATATTTTTGGTTATCCCATTTCTATTATTTTATATTTTGCTATGAGGCTTGTGGTTTACCAGCAAGGTTCTTACTGGAAGCTCTAATCGTTCTCCTCTGGCAACTCTATGGCTTCTCACTAACTCTGCCTACTCTCTCCTGTATGTGATTGAATTTCTAGCCTTGCCCTATTCTGGTAAGCCACTGGCCAAAACAGATTCATTCATTAACCAATAAAAGCAACACATAGACAGAAGGACTTCCCACACTACACAGGTCTTGTGAATGCTGTCATGACTGCTATAAGTTCATCAGTTGTTATGAAATTTTCTGTTAAATGTTTGGAGTTGGAAACAATCATCCTGAATGAGGTAACCCAGGCCAATAAAACAAATATCACATGCTTTCTCTCATATATGG
Organism: Alexandromys fortis; assembly: GCF_014885135.2. Lineage (NCBI taxonomy): Eukaryota > Metazoa > Chordata > Mammalia > Rodentia > Cricetidae > Alexandromys > Alexandromys fortis. Next base: position 4,192,334 of record NW_026068055.1, read on the forward strand.
ATGCTAGGTTGGTCTTAATTTTATCATATGTAAGCTGAAAGATTTAATCTAAAAGTATTTATGATGTTATATTTTTTCTTTAATATTCTAAGTGTTGAAAAACATAAAAGACATATAATGAAGAGTGAAAAAGAGATTTCTTCTGGATTACTCAAAATGGAAGAATCAGAAATAATTAATAGATGTTGGATAAAGACAAACTGTATCATTTTTAAAAAGTAGAGCATTTAGACAGTCAACAAAAACAGAAAGTTAGATGCCTTACAATATAAGGATTTGTAGACACATCATCAGTAATTTAATAATAATTATGTAATTTTCATTGCACGCTCCCCCTTTCCATACAACTTTGTAGATGTTTATTCCTGTTTGTAAAGGCTGCATGTGTTGCCTGTGCACCTAACAGAAATTAAAGCACATTTGATTATGATTCACATGCTCTGTGTATAATTGCAAAGGATATCTAAGTATTACACAAGAACTTCTATGCATATTTCAAAAATTTGCCTAGTTCCCAAGAAAGATCAATGAAGTTTAAACATCCCTGAGTGAAATAACAATCCTTCAGGGAATGAATTTACTAGGAATAAAACCAGTGCATTTTTTTTTTTTGTATAATAAGGATACATGGAAAAATTCTCACTGTGAACTAACATTTGCAGAAGGAACCAAAATGCCATTATGGCAATATTCTATCTCATAGCATATGATTGTATGTGAGCAAATATACTAAATGGAAATGTCCCATCTATTTTTTAATTACCTGAGAACATGTAATCATCTGCCTATTCAAAACACTACAAATATGCCTGGAAGAATGTTTTGCACAGAGGTCAACCTCCAGGATATTCCATCCGATCTGAATAAAATCACTGGCAATGCAAAATAAAGACAGTTCTGCCAAAGTCATTACCCGAGATCTCATGTCTACACAACAGCTTTCCCTGTGCTAATGGTGTTGTGCCATCTGTCTGTTTCCAATTAAAGTCCATTCTTGATTCAATGACCAGATGTTTCATAATGCGGGGGCTGTTTTGTTACGCTCTCTCTACCTCAAAAGAAACGCATTAACCTCAGTGTTAATGTTGGTTTTTTTCTACTTTTTCCTTCTTTTTGTATTTCTGAAGTAGATTTTTAATTTTTTCCTTTGCTATCTAATGTCTCATAATGTCATATTTTTATGTTTATATATTTTATTTCAGCTCATGGTTGTTCATGAATTATATATATTTAGCTGAGATTTTATAAAACTCAGAAAATTTCTAAATATAAACAGCATGCATATATATTTAATTTTAAATTAAAACATACATGTTTGGTCAGGAAAGGGTATATTGTTGTCAATCACTTATTTCTGTAATATATTACTTAATTTTGTAAATTCTTTCTATAAACTTCATATACTTCTCATTCTAACTCCATGAAAAAGTAATGTTTATTTTTTAATTAAAAAGTTATTAAATTTTGAGATTAGATTAAATTTTTATGTAATAAACTATTCAGATTTTGTTTATATCTGAGAAGACAATATTCAAACAGATTTTTGATGTATTATATCTTTTATGACATCAGTCTGGCTGTATTAAGCCTGGATTAAGAGTTCAGGACTATCAACTGTAATTTTTAATTCTCTACTTTTCCTTTGACCATGGAGAGCAGTTCAGAAAAATTTTCAAAGAGGTCCTGGTGCTCCTATACTATCATAGATAAATTTGTTATTCTTCTGGGCATAAGTACCAGGTTCCAATATTTTTATCATATCTATAGAGATCAGACACCAGACATCAGGTTTATTTTACAAAGGAAGCAAAAATTGTGACATTCAGGACCTGAATCAAGAAATCAATACCAATTTTTAATTGCCCACACATATCACCTGCTGTGGTGGAAAGTTTAGTCACTATCTGGTAGAACCTTTGGTTATATCAGGACTATGAGTTTCTATAATTTCTTCATGAACTTAACTTTTTGTTCTAGGAAGAAATATTTTGTTAGATTTGATAAACAATTGCAATGTTTATATCTATATACTTTATCATATGAAAAATAATTGATATAATATAAAGAGAAAAAAGAAGTTTGCATCTGTAACCAGTGTAAATACTGTTCTGGTCTCTCTTTTGTTCTCAACAGTGGAATCTCTATCATGTATACAGTGGTCTCAGGTTCTCTGCATCTTTCATATATCCAAATTCCGTCTATACTGAAGCAAGAATGCTAGATCCTCAATAAAACATTGTGAACATTCTTCTTCTATCTTAGAGATTTAGGTATCTTAGTATAATTTTCTTTACCTGTCTTCCTATCTCAGATATTTTATTTTAGCAACATCAAACAAACAAACAAAACAAATAAATAAGGACCATGCTCACTAAGTGGCATGTATAATCAGAAGCATTCTCAATTTGCAGTCCAGCATAAAAGACAATCCAACTGAAATTCTTCTCACCTGTGTTCCTGGCTCCTGTCAAATATTACAATATGAACATTGGCTCAGTGTGATATTTGTAGAGGGACTTCCAGCTTGTTGCCATCCTTTTGTGTTTTGGAAGTTGAAAAGGCTTCAGAGTCTTCTGGGCAGGGCAACTTGCAGAATCTATCCCAGATACCTCATTTGAAAATCATTAACAGAATTACATCTGTAGTTTGACTTTTTCAGGTTAGCGGTTTAATTCAGGCATATCGTATCCATGTCTACAAGGAATCTCCTGCTACAGAAGATTCTGCTCAAAAGAAACAAATCACTACATCCATTCATCTTACACTGGAACTATATAAAACCTAATAAAATTGTGTGCAGTCTCCCTAAATAACAATGACAAGCTGAGGACATAACCCAGGGTTTACCAGATTTTTGTCACTTAGAAACTACCTCTCTTTCTTTGGGAATACAGCCACATGAAATCATCTCTTCTTTCTGATATTTATTAGCTGCAAGACCTAGGAATGTCCTTAAAAACTTACACTCTGTTTTACTCACATTCAAGTTTAAGGGAAGTTGCACTTCTAACATATGGACACAGAGAGAGTTAAATGAGTTCATATTACAAATTCATCCATTTTGTGACATTCTCCACACATTTTTACAGCAATTTATAATGGAAGCTTTGTGAATACATTTAAATTTTTATATATTTTTTAAATCTCATCATGAGAGATAAATTACCTCTTTTGCTTCCCTATAATAAACTGATCTGATCTGTCCATCTATAATAAACTGATCTGTTAATCAAATTTCAGTAAACCAACCTTCCTTGTGGTCAAACTCACTACACAGATAAAATTAAATTATCTGTTTCACAATTCTCATTCTGCTTTATTCTAGAAGACTATCTACTAAAATAATTTGTGATAATTCTTAATACCTGTAACTGATTCATTTTTAAAATAAACATTTTTAATTTAACACAATATAAGTTTTCATTAAGTCTGAAGGTAAAATATTTTACTTCGGAGGTGCATAAGTAAGCCTTTTGCATAGAGAGATGGCAGCACAGAATATAATATATTGTCCTGTCCTTCAGGCATACCTTATCATTTTGAGTTTTAAACAAACTATACTTTAAATAACATAGTTAATTACTATGAAAACTGATAATGTCTATTTTGAATGATGTCATTTGTAAACAATAATCTTAATTCTGATGTTTGTTTTATTTTGGTTTAATGTTCATTTCTCACATTTCAGGAGACTCAATTATCTACTGTTTAGTTGGAACTTCGAATGGAAATAAAGAGGTGAACAAATTGTACAACACAATTTTAATAAAAATTAATTCTTGTTAGAAGAATGGAGAAATAAATAATACATAATAATAACATAATAATGTTAATAAGAAAGACTACACAAATGACTAAAATGAGTTGAATGTATTTAGAAATGAGTCCAGAGATGACATCACACATTTAGTTAGGAGAAGTACTTTAAACTGGCAATACCAAAGTTCAAACAGAGCTAAAAATGACATACGATAAAAGCAAATATACCAGATAAATAAAGTAATTTAATAAAAATACCTAAAATATAATGAGTTAGGTATGTTCTATTAGGAAGTAAAAGAAGAAATGAACTGGTGGTGAAAGCAGAGAGTTGGACAACAGACACATGAAATGAGTGCTGTGATCAGGCAGCAACCAACTCACAGTGAACTCACAAACCAGGATACAATATTTGAACTTTGAATTATAAGCAGTGGGAAATCATAAAGGATGCTGGTTTAAAAGAGGCAAAATGCTAAACTTATAATTTTGGTAGATTTTGATAGCTGGTATGCAAATAAACAGTTTTCAGACTACAAACTGAAAGGTAAGTCAGACTTCTTCATCCCAGTTGATGCTTCTTGGCAAAACCAGGGGAAAAAACAATATATTTTTAATCAAGTTAATATCCTTTTATATCTCAAATTAAGAGCATATTTTTTACTACGGTAAATAAGGCCAGAGAATGAGAAAGAATAAGCAGTGAAGATGGGGACAAAGCAAAATTGTGGCTTTAGATTTTTTTATGTTAAAATAATAGTTGAATAGTTGAATAGTTTTTATGTTGAATAATAGTGATTAACAAGTCATATGTAGCTACTGAACACTTAAAATTCGCTAGAAGCAAACAAGAGATTGTATTTTCAACTTTAATTTTAATTCGTTTAAACTTAAATAAACACATCCAACTGGGTACCTATTGAATAACACAGCTCTAATTTGCTTGAGCAAATAGATGAATAGTCGCCAATGATTTCTGTAGACAAGATAAAAGCAAAGGAAAATTATAATGAAAATATAAATATATATGAAGTTCTATATAAGTTGGAGAGCTTTTGATTTGAGAATTAACAATTAAATCATATGTATACTCCATGATGCTCGGTGATGTCACATGGAGTATATAAAGATAACAGAGCCCATTGTCTTGGAAGATATTGTAGTTGGTTAGCGTCTGTTGCACAAGGAGGAAAACGTAATTCGGGTTTCCTAGTAGCCACATTATAAAAAAATGCCAGGCCCACCTGTAAACTCAGAACTGCTAAGAGGTGCCACATTCCTGGAGAATACTGGGCAGCCAGCCAAGAAGAACTAAATTGGTTGAGAGACTCTGTCTAAAAAATAAAGACAAGACTGCAATTTTTACTATGTTGATCTTATCTATCCATAAGCATGGGAGATTTTCCATTTTCTGATTTCTTCTTCAATTTCTTTCTTTAAATACTTAAAGTTACTGTCATACAGCTGTTTTACTTGTTTGGTTAGAGTTACCTCAAGATATTTTATATTATTTGTGGATATTGTAAAGAGTGATGTTTCTCTGATCTCTTATTCAGTTCATTTATCATTTGTATATAGGAGGGCTACTCAGTTTTTAATTAATCCTGTGTCCTGCAATGTTGCTGAAGGTATTTATCAGTAGGAGTACCCTGGTAGAATAGGAAGGGAAAAAAGGCAAAATCTCCTGAGTAAATTGGGAACATGGGGGTCACAGAAAATGATACAGGAGAGGGGAGGAAGAAGGGGAACAGAGAAAAATGTTTATAGTTCAATAAAAAACAAGAAAAAATAAAAAAGGAGCTCCCTTTTAGATTTTTTTCGGGCTCATTTATGTATTACTATCATATCATCTGCAAACAGAGAAAGTTTGAATTCTTCCTTTCCAATTTGTGTCCCTTTGTGGTCATATTGCTCTAGCAAAGTTTGATTTCTTCCTTTCCAATTTGAATCCCTTTTGTGATCTTATTGCTCTAGCTAGAACTTATATTACTATATTGAACAGATATGGAAAGAGAGGGCAAGTTACTCATTTCAGTGAAATCAATTTGAGTTTCTCTTCATTTAGTTTGATATTGGTTGTTGGCTTCCTGTATATTGCCTTTATTATGTTTAGGTATGTTCCTTGTAATGCTGTTCTCTCCGGAACCTTTATCATGAAAGGGGTGTTGGATTTTGTTAAAGTCTTTTAAGCATCTAATGAGATGATCATGAAGTTTGTTTTCTTTCAGTCTGTTTATATATTGGATTACATTGACAGAATTTTGTATGTTAAACCAAGCCTACATCTATGGAATAAAGTCTACTTGGTCATGATGGGGGATTGTTTGTGTGTGTATTCATTGATTCAGTTTGCCTTTAATTAAGTATTTTTACATCAATGTTCACAAGGGAGATTGGTTTGAAATTTTCTTTTTTGTTGCATCTTCCTGTGGTCTGGGTATCAGAAATTGTAGCCTCATAAAAAGAGTTTATTAATATTCCTTCTGTTTCTTTAGTGTGAAAAAATGAGAATTATTTGTATTAACTTTTCTTTGAAATTCTGATAGAATTTTATGCTGAAATTATCTAGTCTTGTGCTTTTTTTTTTGGCGGGAAGTGGAAAGAAGACTTTTAATGGCTGCTTCTATATCATTAGGGGTTGTAGGTCTATTTAAATTGTTTTTCTCGTATTGATTTAGTTTTTGTATGTGGTACCTATCCAGAAAACTATCCATTTCTTTTAGAATTTCCAATTTTGTGGAGTACATGTTTTTGAAGTATGACCTGATGATTTTTTTTATTTCCTCAGTATCTGTTATGCCCCCTTTGTCATTTCTGATAATTTGGATATTCTCTCTCTCTGTCAATCTTGTTGATTTCCTCAAAGAACCAACGTTTTGCTTCATTGATTCTTTGTGTTGTTCTTTTTATTTCTATTTTATAGATTTTAGCACTGTGTTTGATCACTTCCTGCCATCTACTCTTCTTGGGTAAGTTTGCTTCTTTTGTTCTAGAGCTTTGAGGTGTGCTGTTAAGTAACTAGTGTGAGATATCTCCAAATTCTTTATGTGGGTACTTAGTGCTATGAAATTTCCTCTTACCACTGCTTTCACAGTGTCTGATAAGTTTGGATATGTTGTGTATTCATTTTTATTGAAATCTAGAAACTCCTTAATTTCTTTCTGTATTTCTTCCTTGACCCAGTGGCATTTCAAATGAGAATTGTTCAGTTTCCATGAATTTGTAGGCTATTAGTAGATGATATATAGTAAGGGAAATACTCTTTCACTGCTGGTGGGAGTGCAAATTTGTACAGCCTCTTTGAAAATCAGTATGGTCATTTCGTAGAAAAATGGGAATCAATCTTCCTCAAGAACCAGCTTTCCCAATTTTGGGCATATATCCAAAGGATGAACAATCATACAACAAGGAAACTTGCTCAACTATGTTCATAGTAGCATTATTCATAATAGCCAGAATCTGGAAACGACCTACATGCCACTTAACCAACGAATGGAATGGAAAATGTGATGCATTTATACAATGGAATACTACTTAGTTAAAAAAAAATGACCTTATGAAATTTGCAAGCAAATGGATAGAACTAGAAAAGAAAAAATCATTCTTAGTAATGTTACCCAGACCCAGAAAGAAAAACATGATAAGTATTTACTCATAGATGGTTATTAGAAGTAAAGTATCAAATAATCAACTTACCTACAATCCATAGCCCCAGAGAATCTAAATAACAAGGAAGGCTCAAAGAGGGAATGCATGGATTTCCCTGGGAAGGAGAAGTTGATAAGAAAGATATCCTGGGTAAACTGGTAGTAGGGTTTGTGCAGTTGAAGAGATGGTTCAGAGGAGGGTGGTTTGGACTGGGTGAGGGAGGTGAGTTGAAGGCATGGTGGAGGGGAAGATTAAGAAAAAGAGACATCTTTATTGGGTGCCATTTCGGGGTTAGGAAGAAATCAGGTACCAGGGAAACCCCCAGGAATCCACAAAGGATAACCCCAACTAATTCTCCTTCCTAACAATAGTAGAGAGAGTACCTGAATTGGCCATCTACTCTATGCAGATTTGTGACTTCCCTAATTGCCATCATAGCTACTCTATCCAAAAATTGATGGAAACATAGGTAGAGATCCACAGACAAGCACTGAGCTAAACTCTGAGAGTATTGCTAAAGAAAGGGAGGAGGGATTGTATGAGTCAGAGGGTCCTGATGGGGGAACCCACAGAGACAGCTGACTTGAAGTGGCAGGAGTCCATGGACACTGTAAAAAACAGTTAGGGAGCCTGTTGGGACCAACCTAGACCTTCAGCAGTGTGTGACCCTTGTGTAGCTTGCTCTCTTAATAAGGCCTCTAACAGTGACCTCTCCCTGGTACTTATCTGGGCTTGGTAACATGCTCCCCATGCTGGATTACATTGACATAAGTCAAAGAACCCAGTCCTGCCCTAACATAATGTGTCATACTTTGTGCAAGTCCATGGGAGGCCTGATCCTTTCTGAATGGAGATGGAGGAGGAGTGGAAAGGGAGATTGGTAAATGGGAAAAGTGAAAGGACAGGAAGAGAGGAGGGATGGGAAACTGGTTGATACATAAAAGAAATGAAAAACTGCTATCTAAATTAAAAAAAGTGAAGAAAGACGAAGTAAAATACTCAGTGATGACAATGCATACACACAAAAAGACCTGTTGAGTTTTAATATCTGCTAATCAACTCAAATGGAATCCAGAAGAAAAGAATACAAACAATTATTGTCAAGGTATTCATAAAGAAATGCAGGGTGTCACAGAAAACTATTGACCTGGAAGTGAGAGCAGGTCCTCATCAGTATTAGACAGTGACTCTGTCTTTGGAATGGCAAGCAGGACTGGAACAGGGTCAGTTAAAAGAAATCTTAGCTAGAAAGCCATTAAGATAGATCAGTAAGAAATAGATTTAGGTAAGGATTTGTGTATAAAACTGAAGATAATGCTAAAATATATAATATTATTTATTTTTCATATGTGAATTTAGATTCATTATAGAGATATGATTATGGTTTAAAAGCTAAGCTATTCTGATACTGACATTTTTTATTATTATATATAATTGTCTCTCACAAGCTCTTTTTGAACTATTGGTTCTCAGCTGGAAAACTATTTTGCTAAGTTGTAGCATTTTTAAAAATGTTATACTTGATTAACAGGAGTTGGCCACTAGAAATGGGCCTAATCTTTAAAGTTTTCAACTCAAAATCTCTGCTCCCTATTCTGCTAAAATTTGATAAACTATTCCTTCCTGTAAAATCCCACCTCTGTGGATGGCCACTGCTATGCCCTGAACACTATTATGGACTGTTTTCCCTTAAAACTATAAACCAAAATAAACCCATGCTCCCATAAGTTGCTTCAATTAGTGCATGTATGATGTGGAATTCCTCTTTGTGTGGTGTGAATGCCAATTGTTAATAAAGAAGTTGCTTTGGGCCCATTGCAGTGCAAAATAGGGCAAGGTGGTAATTCCAAGCAGATAGAGGAGAGAGTAGGTGGAATCAAGGAGAAGCCATGTAGCCACTGCAGTAGACAGATGTCAGACATCAAATGAAACTTTACTGGTAGGCACAACCACGTGGTGATACACAGATTAATAAATTTGGTTAATTTAAAGTGTAAGAGATAGCTATAAATATGTATAAGATAATAGACCAAGCAGTGCTTTAATTAATATAGTTTCTGTGTCATTATTTTGGGTATGGGCAACCAGGGAATGAACGAGCAGCCTTCCAGCAACAGATTGGCACACCAACATGGGTCTGATTTCATCCAAGTAAAACCTTAGAAAGCTTGGAAAGGAATTCTAGACACAAAAGAACAAAATTAAGCCCAGATTCTTGGTAGCCAGCAATTTTTGGGGAGTGGGGGTGGGGATGAATTCTGTTTGCAGCCAGCAAACATGGGCACCCCCATTTCCTTTAAGAGAGGTTTTCCTAATTCAACATTAGTAGCGATAAACAATGTAATTTTATCATATTCATTTCCCTACACCAACTCATCTCAGATAATCCCTAATTTCCCTACCCACTCCTCCCATTTTCTTATTATCACCCATCAATTCCAATTTGTGCTGGCCTATTAATCTGGGCTTTCAGGACCCAAAGAAAAATGACTGCTGAAATTGCCTAAAGGTGGGATCGTCCTTCAGAGTTCCTGCTTCATTAAAGAGTCTGTCAGACATTATGAAGGAAAACAGAAGAAGGTGAATGACAAACTGCTAATATAGGTGGAACTGTCTTTGAAACTTCCTGCTTCATGGAAAAGTCTGCTGGAAACTATGGGCCTGTGGAATGAAGATAGGTGCCCTAAAGTTACAAAACAACTTTGGGTGACTGTCCAGGTAGTGAGATGTCTCCATCATTTATAGAGTTTTGGAAGTTGCTTACATCTACTTTCCGTTTACTTCTCTTTTGATGGTGTTGATAGTTTTCCTTAGTTATGATAAAAGATAAAGTAGATATAAATAATTAGTAAAGCCACACACAAAATATATAAAATCAGAAACAAAGAAACACAAGTTAAAATTGACCACCATAGTTTAATGAGCTATATAAATTGGTTTTATTATAGTTGGTTTATTATTGTGAAATATCATTTACATATACACAGAACTTTTGCTGTACTACAACGAGAATTCATAGTGCATTCCAAAGCTGTAGCTCATTTTGGTACCTTTGCAGAACAAGTAACAAATTCTGATCATGTTCAGAAGGAAAATGCATATTATCATCCTTTGCTTGTCAAACTCTTAATTTTGTATTCTGTGGGCAGTACTCAATTAGTCACACTCCTTCTGTGTTCCATACACATAGGAGATGCTTTGATAATGATGCCTCCACAACACAACATTTACATTTTGGCAGACTGAACGGTTTCAGGGAGAAAGACAGAGATAAGAAGCAGGCTGAGTTATCTTTTCATCTTTCTTTTCTCGCTTCCCTCTCATCCCCATTTAAACTTTTTAAAAAAAGGCTTTCTTGAAGATCTCTTAAATAACTAAACCTTTAAAAAATTATGCTGGTTCCTTTTCTGAAATAAAAATACATGTTCCCCAAGAATAAAGATTGAATTATAAGTACACAGCTGGGCAAATTTTTGTCACATACTTGTTTTCTGATTTGTTATCAGACAGAATCATTTACAGATCATTATCTCTTTTGAACCTAGAGAATTGTGCATATACCTGTGTGTGTACTCATACTAATGATCATATTTTATAGTTATGTATATATACAGGAAGACAGACAGACAGATAGATGATAGATAGATAGATAGATAGATAGATAGATAGATAGATAGATAGATAGATAGATATGTAGATAGATATAGATGAAATAAATATACATATATTTATGGAAAGAGATTTTAGAAATTAAATATATATATTTACACATATTCATAGATAAATATAATTAATACATAAGAAATGATAGACAAAAATGGCAAAAAAGATGATAAAATAAAACTAAATAGGTATAGATAGGTATATATAGAGAAGCGATAGATAGATAATAGAGACAGAAACCATTTAAAATCCAATATTTCTGAACTTCCCAGTGAAATTGGGAAAAGGAGTGTTCCTTTGGTCTCCACAATAGTAAGCTTGAAAAGATTAAACAGTAAAACTCTGTGACTACTGCATGAAGTCTTGTTTAATTTTGTACTGCAGAAAAGCTTCTCTACAACCCTGTCTAACTGAATCAATTTATACATCTGGTTCAAATTATAACTATTTCCCTACCTGCAAACTCAATTTAATCAAAAACTCATTATTTTAGAACAACAGAACCAATTAATAGGAAATGAACAAACAAATCATAAGTGATCCATGTAAGACAAAAACTACAAAAGGCTTTTACCAAGATGCAGAAAGGCAGAACAGAGAACAACCAAGAGATAGAGAAAATCCATAGATACAAGACAAGTGCAGAAGAGTCATGACCAAAAATCCCAAAGAAGCATAATAACCATATAGAAGTTTTTGGGCAGTTTTAGAATATGCAAAACTCTATAAAAGTGAACTGGTCTGTGTATAAATCCATACAAAAAATCCAATCTAGCATTTTAGTATAATAATGTTAATATAATACAAAATTTATAATAAATATAGTATATTTATTATAATACATTATAATAAACATGGTATAGAAAAAATAATCAATAAGACTAGTGTTCTAAAGTGCTCAGAATAAAAACCTAGATTTCTAAATTTAGGAGATTCCCTAAAAATATGAAGAAACGACAAACCTTCTGTCCTTCACATCTTAGGAATCTTTCCATCTCTGCTATGGAAAATAATGGACCCTTTGAAATTAAAATTTAGGGCATTTTATTTTGAGTTAGTGATTTTCTAGTGTTAAAATTATAACCTAAACATGCTTCATTATGAGGTGTGATGTCATAACTGTTCATATTCTGATAATGATCTTGATCACTCACTTTCAATTACATGAAGAAGAAGAAATCTAGGGAATTGCCAGATGCCTTTGGTCTTTTAATACCAGAGTCAGAAAGAATAGTGTTGGGTAAACAAGTAACAGTGAGTTCTGAGAAGATTACCAATACGTGTATTATGTACACAAAAGTAAATCAAATATCATGAATGTCTATTTTGATTTAAAGTTTATGCATTCCTTTAACAATTTGAATCTTGTCCAAGGATGAATTAGAGCATTGATAAACAAGTTCAATATTGTGTAAGCCAACATGTCATCTCCAATTTGTAGTCAGTTACTTTAAGATAATAACATAGCATAGAGACATTTATAAACCAATGAAAATGCCAAGCATCTTATGTTCTTGCTGTTTCCCAATGACCACAAAATTCTTGGCAACTTTCATGTATCATCTTCCCAAAGAAAAAAAAATTAGTTCCCACCAGATTTACTGTCTCTTTTGTATGTAATAATAAATATTCAACATGCACATATTTCATCAGTTTGTGCTATACTTATTTAAACTTTGGTATTTGAATGAGTAGGTAGTTCTGCAAAAACTCTTCGGACAACACTGTCAATACAGCAGGTAGTGACAAATATTCTTAGGTATGTATAACATAACCTGTGAGCAATAAACTTATAGCAAGTCCCAATTTTTACATTACATAGTATATTTTGTAAGAAATATGAAATAGTTCTTATATGTTCAATTGTTGCAGAAGAAAATGTTCGAAAAATATGTTACAGATAATTAATCAAAAGATGTATGGGTAAATAATTTGAATATATTCATATATATTAACAAGCAACTGACTTAATAAATGAGAACAAAGGAGAAAAATATACAAGATATAAAATTGTCAAAGGGTTTTAACTTAGGAAACAAGAATTTTTATAATTAGAGTTTACATTTTTGATATTTATTTTATTAAGAGATCAGAAAATATATTGGAAATGCAATTGTTTGTAAACCATAAAATTGTGTGAAAGAAAGGCACTGAATAGAAGAAAAAAACTTCTATTTTAATAAATATATCCAAATTTATCTCATTTTAAAGCATTGCTTTGTTACACTAAAATGCCACACATAAAGTAAATTATAAAGATGGAGACTGGAAAATCCACTAACATAAAACCTGAATCTCTTTGATATCTGGCATGAGTCTCATTGCTTCATAACAGGACACTGGTCATCACATTAAGAAGAATAATTCAACATGTCAGCTCAAATCTTATTCTTATACATGACTGTTGTTGTTTTCTAAAATTAAGAATCCCTACCTAGGATCCCTTGTCTAAATAATTAATTACAATGTGTTCCTAGAAAATACTATTAACATTTTTTGTCATGTGTCCATTTCCTGGAACCTGGTTGAAATTTTACCTTAAATCTATAGCCTATAAATAGATTTACATAAATTTTAAAACAACTTCTGTTTCTTAGATTTTTATGTACCAAAATTTGCTGATGTACAGAACTATTTGATGGTCTTACTAATGAAATACTTGAAAACCTGCTCTTGAATATAACCTCATTTTTATGCTGTCTTAAAAGTTACACATGTATCACCATTTTATATTTATGTTTTTATATCTTCTTGCATGAATCTCAGAGGGTACATATTTTGACCAAAACTTAGCTTTGTGTTGTTTATTGCTTCTTTAGGATTTGTTATTACTGTGCATTTGCATATATTTTTTTTTAATTTTAACATTGTTTTAATCAAGTAATGTAGCTGTTTGAAACAGGAAACTTTTTAGGACCCTCAATAGAGCAATGAACCCAGATTGTGTGAATTTGAATCCCACTGGTTTGGCACCTGACGGAACAGTGGCCGAAGCCCAAGATCCAAGTATTGAAGACCTGACTGTAACAGCCTGAGGCTCAATGTGCTGATCTACTTGACAATCTCAGAAAATGGTAACAAATGTATGGGAGGCCAAGCAACAAAGAATCTGAAAATGAGCAAAGAACACTAAAAACTGCATGTCTGTAATATAATTTGCATATATATTTAATATAAGAGGAAACAGAAATAATTTTTATTCATGCCAAAATATTGAAGATATTGCATATTGTTTAAGAAATAAGAAACAAATTTTGAAGCTACCAAATCAACCTCTAGTATCACCTAGACTAGAAGAAGCCAAACTCCCCATTGATATGCAGGATTAACTTGGTTGTCACATATTAAAGTTACCACAAGTAAATTTCATGTCACAGCATTCTGTTTTTGAAAGCTTTGCTGAGCTATTTGTTATTCCAACTTATACTTAAGCAGATGTCCACTCTGGCAGTAATAATCTCCTGTTAATTACACAGCATATGACTTAAAGCCCTTGTTGACATGATTGCTATCATTGTCTATACATTCTTTATAAACAGCACTGCTATCAATCTTCCTTAATGAGAAAACATTCTGTGGAAGACAGATCTTGTTAACCATTGATGATAAGACCACCCTACTAATAGTGCATACATCCCTCAAGTTGCTCACATGTTTTCCTATCAAGGGCGCAAAGTTCCATTTCATAAAATGATTCTATAGCTCTGTAAACATGGAGACAAGAATGTAAATCAGTTCAGGAGTATGTGTATATGACATGTGCCACATATATATACCACAGACTGACCAAAAACAAGGGAAAAATTGATAACTGGCATGAGAACTACATAAACTGTTAGAGTGTGCCAAATGATTCTTCTAAATCCCGAGGGATGGAGGAGTAAACATAATGTTATACTCTACAATAAAGAAATGAAAACATTCAGTATATTTCATATCCAGAGAAAAACAATATGTTAATGTCTGTGTTCATGTCATTTTTGCTAATATGACATCAAAGGAAGCACCCCCTCTGGAACCATAGACTAATAAAGAACAAAACTGCTTATCCCCTGCCTTTTCTGGTGGTTGTAACTGAAGTCCTGTTTTAAAATGGCCATCATAACTGAAAGTGACAGCCTCGCCATCACAATTGCAGTGCAATATTATCGTTTTCTCTCTTGAGGACTAACAAAACTAAAGCCTATACTTGAGGTCCAGCATCCTAAGATGTAAAAGAAAATTGGCACCTCTGTAGACATTTCATTCCTACATGTTCTTCAGAACTTAACTACAATATCATAGCTTCCTGAAACACTTTTTGTTTATGACAAGATCAGGACACAGGGCTCTAGAAACCCTGCTAGAAGTGGGACAAGCTAGAGGTAAATGAATTATAGAAAATATTTGAATGTATTTGAAGGAACAGACATTAAAATGGAGAAATAAAAATTGTCACTCTAACATCACAAATGTGGAAATGATAATTACTTAGGTTAAACATGGAGGTAAAAGAGATAGTAAATTTCATCTTATAGCACAGAGGAGGGCAGCACTGAGGCTCAGCTTAGCCAGCTATAGCAATACCAAGAAAAACTAATTTAAACATTTTTCTATACTCAGAGCATGGCATTTCTTGAAAAAGTTTTGGAAGAGCCTGTCTTTAGAGTTCTAAGTGATATTTGGTGTACTCTCTCATGACTTATACTCTATGTGTTGTCTGTGGATATTTAAACCTCATGTCAAAGAGAATGCATCTCTTTTTGCTAAGAACTGATGAACATTTGCTAGTGCTGTGGGACAATGGTCTTGTACTTTGTAAAGATTTATCTCTTGTACTTGTTTAATAAAATGCTGATTGGCCAGTAGCTAGGCAGGGTATATTGGCAGGATAACCAGAACAGGGGGATTGTGGGAAGAGGAAAAGGGCAGTCTACAGTTGTCATCCAAACACAGAGGAAGCAAGATGAGAATGCCTCGCTGGTAAAAGGTACCAAGCCACATGGCTAATACTAACAAGAATTATGGGTTAATGTAAGTTATAAGAGTTAATAAGAAGCCTGAACAAACAGCCCAACCAATTTATAATTAATGTAGACCTCTGTGTGTTTCTTCGGGACTGAACAACTGTGGGACTGGGAGGGGAGGGGGGACAGAAACTTCTGCCAACAAATGGCACCAATGTGAACAACTGCATCCACATAAAACCTGAGAGAGCTTGGGAAGTAATTCTAGACACAAAAGAACAGAGTTAAGCATGGCTTCTTGGTAGCAACATTATCTCAGATAAGCTTTGTTTGCTAGAAAAAAGTGCATCTCATTTAAAAGAAGCTTCCTGACTCATCTTTAGTTGCAAAAACCTTGCAACTATTTTAAGAGGCTCTGCCAAAAAGCACTTAAATGGTGTTTATGAATAGCTGAAACGTGCTTCTTGTTGGTGGCATGGACCTTGAAACTCCATAGAGTTCTGGCAATAAACATGGCTCTGTCCCATAGCTCTGCCATGAGGCTAGACTCTCAGAAAGCTAAGGAATGTGGTGGATCCAGCTGCCAAAGCCAGGGCTTTAATCCTAGCCATATTGCTTAACAAATTAAGGATTCATGTGTTTAGAAAAAAAACAGAGATATACACTAAGGAGAAAAAACTTCTAAATGGTTTACAGTGTGTTTATAAATATATGTTGGCTTGGAAGAGAAAAGAAAAGGATAAAGTCCAAAAAGGAGAGAGAGTAGTTGGGTGTGGTGACACAAACCTTTAATCCCAGCACAGGGAGGCAGAGGCTGGCAGATCTCTGTAAGTTCAAGGACAACCTGGTTTATGGAGTGAGTTTCCAGACAACCAAAAATACACAGAGAACCCTTTCTCAAAATAAAATAAAATAAAAATAAATGAAATAAAGTTTAAAATAAAGCTATATAAATATGGAAAAAAACACAGAGAATCTAGATTTTCTATATGTACAGAGAAACCTCTGCCAAAATTATAGTACTGACTTGAACTTCTTAAACACTCTCAGAAGTAAAATTATTATCCTTATAACATTAAAGGCACTGAGACTCAACACAGTTAAGTAGTATACCCAAGCTAGTAACAAAATGAGTCAGCCTCACAAAGAAAACAATTTTATAATAAAGCCTGTTTTACCAATATGAATGCAGCCATGTACTTCACTTGTCAAAATCAGATATCTTTCGGGTATCTGATAGCTTTTTCGACTAGAAAAGAGTGTGCTATTCTCACCTGGAGGTATATGTGTGTATATATGCTAGTATATGTGTGTGTAAAATTGAAGATGTACCACTGCAACTTTCAAAAGGATAGGGAACTCAGTCTTAGACTATAGTAAAAATTTCAACCTCATTGAACTACTTTTCCAATCCTATTTTGAATAAGTTTTTACTTGTAAAAACATCTTATTTTTGAATTTAAGTAATTGATGTTAAACATATTACAATAAACTCATGATTTTTCTAGGAATGATAAATTTAGTCATTAAACAAAGAACTTAGTGAGAGACCTTAGACTCAGCCCTATATGAGATGTCTCCATCAACTCCTTCCTCTCAGTGACCATGGAAACCTATAGAAGAGGGGCAGAAGGAGTATAAGAACCAGCAGGGATGGAAGACACCTAGAAAACAAGACCCTCTCATATGAATTCAAAGGGACTGGGAAGCACGCACAGGGCCTGCACAAGTTGGCACCAAGTCCTCTTTATATATAAATAAATGTGTATGTATATATATATGTGTGTGTGTGTGTGTGTGTGTGTGTGTGTACACATATATATATACATATATTTATAATGGCATTCAGTTTAGTGTTTTTTATGGAGTTTCTGAGTGTGAAAAAGAGTGGGTCTCCAATTCTTATGCCTTCTTTTGTTCTTGTCCTTTCTATTTGTTTCGTCCAATGTATTAGTTTCTCTTTTATTGTATTTTATTATTGTTCCTTAGAAGCCTGTTTGATGAGAGCCAAAAACCGAGTGGATCTGGATGAGAGGAGAGGGGAGGACAAGTTGGGAAGGGGGACCACATGTAATCCTTATATAAGGAAATAAATGTATTCTCAATAAAAGGAAAAAGTTCTACTAAATACTTTAATCCAAAAATTTTCATAAAGAGATACAACCATTATGAAAAAATCTCAATGCTATCAGTATCAGTCACAAAACAGAGAAAATGACAGTAGAGAATAAATCATTCATTAAGAGTATGAAGCAAACAAACTATTGATAAATGATAAATAAAATCAAATATATTCAAAGTCTTTAGCTGTTTTGTAGCTCTACTAACCATCCCACATTAGCGTTTCTCCTGAGAAGAAATTCTTGGTAAATAGATTTCCCCCCCACACACACACACACCAATTGTTGCCTTTATGTACAATTTTGTCCTTAGGAGGAATATGAAGATATTCTCCCATTGGTCAGTATAGGCAGTGAAGAGTGAAGATAAATACCATTCCTATATTTTTCAGTGATGATGCTAGGTATTGATGATTCCAAATTCAAAGAGCTCACAGACAGATGTTGAAAGGGCACTTGCCAGACAAAAAGCAAAGACTTTAAGATCAAGCTAATTAATTCTAAAACCCTGGCACATTTGGCCTTCAGTAACCTTTGGGGATAGGGGATCATTGTGGAAAACCACATGTGACTCAGTTTCCATCTGGAGTCAATTCTGACTTGAAAAAGTCATTTGAGTTCAAGCTTGCCTGCTCTGCCAGCATCCTTGAGGGCTGTAAGAAGGTTCTGATTAAGCTCATGGGAAAGAACATTTTGCCCATGAGAAAAGAACACACTAGCTAGTAGAAAGAACACTCCTGATGCCAAACCTCAGGAACATCAAGATAGAAATTGAAACTGCTTACTCAAGAACAAGAATAGTCCTGTGATTAGATACTGGCAGTCTGTACTGTGCTTTAATCTATGTTTGCATATAAGCAGACTCTAAAATAAACTTAGGGCTGGTTGGTATTCACCTTCAGTTCTCCCAGATCTATCCTTTGTTGTCTGTCTCTATTTCTTAAAATCTACCATTTCCCCAACCTTGTGCCTCCTTCCAGACACTCTACCTGGCCTTTTTGGAGCAGGCTCTGACAGATCATATTGAGAAATTTTGTAATTTTTACATGGTAAAACTATCTCATGTGAGACTTCTTCAAAAAAGATTCATTATTAAGGTCAATGTGAGGTAAGGGACTGCTTGTCTCTCCTTAGCTGTTCTTCTGCACAAAGTAAAAATATATAAGATGTCAGGGTAGTCTTTATTTGGTTTCAATATACCCCAAAGGTGACAGTTACAAAGGGAGGATGATTAATCTTCTTTCATAAAGCAGAATTACTTTCTGTAATATCAAAAACAAAATGGATGCATAAATATATATTTCATAGATTGATGAGAAAAGCAGGTAAACTATATGATATGCATAGTTTGGTGAAGAACCCAGAAAAAATGCTCAGTAAATTTTAAACCATCATCATGTTAGGAATTTTGTGGTTATGCAAATGTAGAAGGCAAAAACCTTGTATTTCCCTGATGTTTGTATATTTATAAAAGTGATATAGGTTCATAAAGAGATCTAGCAATAGTTAAAATTTCATCATGATTCCTGACTTGCCAGAACTGTTCTTGTATATGATCTGGTAAAATTCACTTAATCATTACTACATTCAGTTTTTATATCAGTGATATATGGAGCTGTGCTGAACACCTCAACAGTTCTGTCTTCTTTACCCCCTGGAATCATTTAAGTCCTGTGACCAAAAATAGGTTTAATTGTTTATGAAGCCATAACATAAGCTGAGCAAATGTATTCACCATGCTGGCGTTGCAGATAATAGCATTTTAAGTAAGTATTTTCTCTTTCCAGATACAAGTTTTAAAAATATGGATAATGATATTCTGCTATACTCATAGAGCATTGTGTTGTCCAGTCATCATCAGAGAGGTTTCCTCTAGTTGCAGATGGGATTCAGCGCAGAGATCCACAGCCAGACAATAGCAAAAGAGAGGGGGAGAGACTACATTGAAGGTCGCCATTGTCTCCCTCCCCTCTCAGATGGGAAAATCCACAGAAGAAGGGAAAGAAAGACTCTAGGAGTCAGAGGGGATGGAGAACACCAAGAGAACATGGTTCACTGAATCAACTAGGCAGGCCTCACATGGGTTCAGAGGGACTGAAGTGGCAAGCACAGAGCCTGCATGGATCTACACTAGGTCTCTAGGTCTTCTGAATATATGGTATGGCTGTTAGTGTAGTGGGGTTTTGGGGGGATGGGGACTCTTAACAGTGGGAATGGGTGTATGTCTGACTATTTTGCCTGTTCTTGGGATTTTTTCCCTCCAACTGGATTTTCTTGTCCAAAATCAATATGATGGCTTTTGCCTTATCTTTTTGTTTGTTTGTTTGTTTGTTTTGGTTTTGTTTTTATTTTTGGAGGTTTTGTTTTGTTTGTTTGTTTTTATTAATTTTTTTAAAAAATATCAATCTAAATTTCCACTTTCTCCCCTACTCCCATTCCTACCACATACACTTCTACTCAACCTCCTCTAATCCTAAGAGAGGGTAAGGCACTTTGCTTTGTCCAGGGCCCTCCCTACTACATCTACGTTGAGCAAGGTATACATTAAAAGAGAATTGGATCCCAAAAAGCCAGTACATGCAGTAGAGATGAATCCCAGTGCCACTGCCAGTGGCCCTTCAGTCTGCCCCAGCTATATAATTGTAAACCACATTCAGAGGGCCTACTTTGTTCCTATGCGTGTTCCTTCCCAGTCTAGCTGGAGTTGGTGAGTTCCCATTTGCTCAGGTAGACTGTTTCAGTCGATGAACCGTTCATGGTCTTGACCTCTTTTCTCATATTCTCATTCCTTCTACTCTTCAATTGGAACTCGAGAGCTCAATTCAATGGTCTGATGTGGGATTTTGCCTCTGTTTATAATAAATGTAGGCCTCTTTGGGACTGAATAACTGCAGACCAGGTGGGACAGAAACATTTGTCAAGAGAAAGGGAAGGGGGGTGGTTCTGCAGGAGCAGAAAGTGTGGAGATCATAAGGAGGAGTGGAGGGAGCAGACACTGGGGTTGGGCTGTGTTGAGAGAAGAATCTATTTTCAATTAAAAAAAAACATGATCATGCCATCACCATGCAAATGATAAATCATCCTAGCAATGGTATCCACATCAATAGTACCCCTTCCAAGATTAAATAAAGACTTCAATAGTACATACATTGAATATTTCTTCATAGTGGATAAATAAACTGTTTTGTTTTTCAATACTGTATGTTAATCCATAAACCTCCCTTTAGCTGGTNTGGTTTTTTTCTTTCAGTTTATTTATATGGTGGATTACATTAATAGATTTTCGTATGTTGAACCAGCCCTGCATCTCTGGGATAAAGCCTACTTGATCATAATGGATAATTTTTCTAATGTGTTCTTGGATACGGTTTGTGAACTCTATTTCTTTAATAAATAATCCCAACCCTGTCAATATTTGATCAAGAAATGTGGATAGCATGAGGCTACACTCGTAAGTGAGTAGCTAGTGACAGTTAATGTCTGCTGACATAGGAGGAGTCATTTTCATTCAGTGGTAAGTTGCCCATCCTCTAGTAAATAGACACACCATGATTATACAATAAATTGCAATTAATTTAAGCAGTCATCTAAGTAAATAAATTTAAATAAATAATAGTGTAAATGACATGAAAAAAGTAGGGAGAGTGTTGTAGAAGTGGAATGACAATGGGATAAATTATCAAATAAGTACATACATGAATAAAATTATAAGAGAAAAAAATATTGCTTAAATCTCTAAGAAAATAATTTCCTAAGCCAGAAGATTGTCTCATAGGTCGAAATAATCTTGGACAATTTATTTGGTAATTTTGTTAATAAAATATCAATGTTTATTCCATTGAAAGGTTTAATAACTCATATAGAAGCCTCTTCAACAGCTTTTAATTTTCTTTTTCTCCAAACAATTTCAACTTATTGTAGAATAAAGTGAAAAAGCCACTTTCCTCAGCACAACCTGATGCAACAGTTTCCAGTGCTAGTATCTGTCAGTTTCATTGGGAGCTGCTAAGCTTTAGGAGATGTTGCAACAGTTCTATAGCAGCTGTTTGCCATCACCTTACATTTCACCTGGACAAAATACTGAGTCAGGCTCCGATTTATAAGCTGTTTATTAGTTGTATCCTCTCCTTTGCCAGAACCATACAGTCACAAACACCACCACCCTAGGCATGATCCCCTGATGTGGGTGGAGTAGGAGTTGCTTTAGCGCTGGTCTTAAAGCGCCCCCCACTATCACCTTTAATATGTTTATATATTTCTTTGCTTTGCTATCAACAATAAACATAATGAGCAATTACTGAATATATTGTCAATATTTTTAGAGATCTCTCTCAATCTTGTTTTACCCTCCCCCAGCTGTGTGTGTGTGTGTGTGTGTGAGAGAGAGAGAGAGAGAGAGAGAGAGAGAGAGAGAGAGAGAGAATGTGTGTGTGATTCTGTATGTGTTCAGATATTCTCCGTGATCTCATTTTGCATAGTTTATTTCAAAAATATAATTGCCAGTGCATCAGAGCAGATCATAGATCAGTCACAAACATGATGCAGGTCTCAGTAGTCAATTTATAATACTTATGGGAGAAACAAAAACTGAATAAGACAACAGTGAGCCGCTAAGGAAAGCTTTCTCATGTCTGGTAGGTGACAGAGAAAGTGAAGCAAGACCAATCCCATTACCAGTAGTTATGCTTCAGCCACCCCAATTCCATTCATTTTGCTTTTTTTCTGATGTTCAGAGACTGTTTGATGAATTCCCTTCTGGGGACAGACAAGTCCTGAGAGAATATGCATTAAAAAGTTATGAAGACTGCATAATTTATTAAACCTGACTCATTATCGAAAGTTTTTAGCATACAATTCATTTAATAAGAATAGTTGGGGGAAACGACTGGTTGTGTTGATCTGATCACATAAGCTGTGGCATAATTTTCCTTGCCTGGAGTGGTTTATGTCATCTTGAACAACTCGGATACTCACACTTGACTTGCTGCTAGGAAAGAGATGCATGGGTTTTGTCATTTGTTAATGGGTTTACATTTTGATTATCTTCTGGAAATAAAGCTACAGTGTTTCAGTGAAATGATTGAACAATTAAATAGAAAAGTTATAGAATATGTGCATATATATAATTATATAATTAAACACACACACACACACATGTTGAGGGAGTGGCAGGCTGTGTCCCGCCACCCGAGTTCCCGTTCTCCTGGCTAGCTTATGCCCAAAAATAACACACAAATTATATTATTTTAAACACTGCTTGGCCCATGATATCTAGCCTCTTCTGGGCTAACTCTCCCACCTGGACTAGCCCATTTCTAATAATGTGTGTAGCAAGCCAAGGTGCGCTTACCGGGAAGATTCTAGCTTACGTCCATCCTGGGTCGGAGCTTCATCGTGTCTGCCCCAGAGGAGAGCTATCGAGTCTGAGCTCACTTCCTCTTCCTCCCAGCATTCTATTCTGTTTACTCCACCCACCTGTGTTCTAACCTATGAGGGCCAAGCAGTTTCTTTATTTTTTAACCAATGACCTTCCTCCATCACACACACACATACACACACACACACACACACACACACATTTATAACAGGTTTACAAAAAGGCATCTACTTATTAGCCAGGCTTGCTCAAGATAAAAGTTGGCGGCCAGGGCTACATGAGACCCTGTCTAGAAAAAAAAAAAAAAAAGATGGAAATAAAAATAATCAGAAAGATCAGCTGGCCTGACTGT
Organism: Alexandromys fortis; assembly: GCF_014885135.2. NCBI lineage: Eukaryota > Metazoa > Chordata > Mammalia > Rodentia > Cricetidae > Alexandromys > Alexandromys fortis. Next base: position 4,216,199 of record NW_026068055.1, read on the forward strand.
TCTTCACAAAGAATAAACAAACATTGTGAGCAAAGAGACAGGGAGAACAAGTAACATACATAAACTCAGCTCACAGCTGATAACAGGCAGCCTATCATCAAATAATAAAAGCTACAAACACTAGATGAAGTGAGATGTCAGTGGTATGAAATGCTCAAGAGATGCTTTTTGTCCAGAAACCTTTCTCCAACCCAAGGCAGGCTTTGTTTCATTTAATATCCTAACTCCTTTTTAAGCCAAATGTTATCAACCTTTTTCAATGACTAAATAAATTCAAATAATATCTTGAAATTCATTAGCCATTATCCAGTTCAGCCAATGGAAACATTTGTTGTCTGTGTACTTTTTCTCGTTGCAAACATGCTGCAATCTTATAGCAATTTTTTTAATCTCTAAAGTATAAAGCCCCAGACACAGAAGAGCTGCTGGAAAAAGTCTGTGTGGTTTTGGTCTAAATACATTGCCATATAACGTTATAAAAGGGATTTATTTTGCCTCTCTGGAGAGAAGATGTGAGCACATTTCCCCCATAGCACTACTGCAGTACCCTTCTATTTTTCCCACTGAGTGAATAGGAAACAATACCATAGTGTGAATTTTTTGTTTTTATTACACATATAATAACTTGCTATTCTGAATGCCCAATTGCAGATTTCTATCTTAAGTCAAATTATACATAGGCATATTGCAAAAAAAAATATGAATTCAGTGCTGTGGCTGAGCAAATGTTATATATCATTAACTATGGGCAAAAAGGCATATATGCATCTTACAAAAGAATGAAGGTATATAGAAAACAGACACAAATGGAATAGCTAGTAAATGCAAAAGAATAGAAGGCACCACAATAAAGTGAAGGAAGGAAATTCATTTCTCTCTAACATAGTAAAGAGAATTTTTCAAAGAAAATGACATGACCCTGGATTTCACTGAGTGGTATGATTTTGATGAATATTACGTGACAAATAGTTAATATATGTAGAAATAATAAACCAAAAGGAGTTGAACTCAGAACTATGAACTTAAAAATGTTCAGTAAATTTTTTTGTTATAATAGCATAATATATAATTTTTCTCTTCTAAAATTAGTTTATAAGAATAAAATATGCATTACAACTTTTTAAAAAAATTTATACTTGGTAAGAAATGCAAAAGTATTAATTCTATAGACTAAATTTTAAACAATTACTATTAAAGCAAGTTATTATTATTATAAAACTCAATTATTGTGAAAAATCTGAAAGTGAATTTAAAACTTCTCTTCCTTCGGAAAACCACTACTAACAGTAAGAAGATATTATAAAAATAGTCGTGACTTTCTAAATTTTAATTTAAAATGAAGTAGAATTACTGACTCAAGCTGAGCTATATTTTGATTTGATTTTTTAACATATTGATATTTACTTTCTGTACTATCCACATATCAGTGAGGCCCACATATGAGTCATGTTTATGAAAAGCCTTTTAAATACATGGAGCCAGATACGTCATGCCAATAATTTACCTATAGAGTGATTTTTCCTCTTAATTCTAAAAATCTGAGTAGATAGCTGTTCAACGTCTTTCAAAATCAACACAAACATTTAGGGAACCTGTTCTCAAATCAAATGCACTCTTCATGATGCTTTCTTTCAGTTGGTCATAACAGCTCCTTCCCTACTGAGGCATCTCTGTCACTGGATTTCTATGGATTCTTTTCATAATCACAACCAGGTGCTATTGGTCCCGTGAATAGTCCATTTTCACATAAAGCTATCACTGTCTCCTTTCTGTTAAAGTTCAGTAAGCATGGTAGGAATCCATAATTCTTACCGTTTGAAAGGAACGAACTTATCAGAGACAGAGCTTAATATACATATAATTAGTAATCTGTCACATTAGTTATTAAAAAGTAAGGAAACCACACCCAAAAGAGGTTCTACTGGGATGCCCCATGGTAGGAACAACAATAGGTTCTACACTGTGGATTTTAAATAAGCTTTTATAAATATTTAAAAGGTGAGTAGGATATTCTTGAAGAAAGATGATTTTTTTGCTAATTTAAATCATGGGTAGTCTGTTTGTTTGAGTACTTTCTCTATGATGTCCACAACAGAGGAGGCATGGTGAAATTGCAATGCCACTGATCTTATACTGTCAGGTCTTCTGAGGAACAGTTCTTCAGAAAAAGTTCACAGAAACATGTGGGCTGCTATAGCACAAATAACCTGTCACTATAAGGGTATCTTGCCACAAAAGGGCATCTTAACTGTCATGAGACACAGACGGGCTACTAAAATGTAACCATCGATGAGATGTGACCACTAATATGTTATGAGACAGGCTATAAGGTGTAACCAACAATTTCTTTGGATATTTCATATCTAACTCCTTGTTTATGTGTGCTTAGAATTGAAATAGATATATCTTCCTAGATATTTTCTTAGGAGCTATTCCTATTATTTGGGTCTCAAAGTTCAAGTGTTATAAGAGTATATGAAAGAATAACAGTGACTTGATTGTGCTCCTCAGAACTTCATGGGAACCAATGAGAGCCTTAGATGTCAAGTGTACTTGTTTTTCCTATATCATGTTCTTCCTTTTCTTTAGCCAGCTTGTGTGTCTTATATCCAGTTAAAAGCCCTTTCATTTTTCTCTTCTAGTATTTACAACCTTCTTATTTTAAACCTAGCATCCCTTTAACCCTACCATTTGTGTACACTGCAAAAAGGAATGTTTGACTTTATACTTATTACCAGAATTTTCATCTTCTTATGTCTGTATTGCTTCCTCTAAAACACTAGTGCCAAAGCACTGGAGGTCAAGAGTTACCAAGGCTGCCCAAGAGCCCACTGTAAGAATGAAAGTGTGTCTTGCACTATGCTGGGAGCCTATTATGAGTCTCTAAACATCTGCTGTCTGTCAGAGTAAATCTGCCTATTAGTGATTTAAATCCCCTTCCTTCCAGGGACTCATACAGGATAAGGGCTACAAAATGGAGACATGTTGTTATAACACCCTTAGTATTGATTCTAAATCATATCAGTCTGCTATGGTTTAAAAAGACGAGGAGCTTCTAGAATCCTCCACAAGATACAATAGGGCTCTGTTAAAAGAGAACTGAGTTAATTGTTCTGAACTGACAAAATAGAGTCACTTTACTAAGCTTCTGCCTCTCAGGAGGGTTGGAAAAAATAAGGAGGTAGGTGTACTTCAGAATTTGGTCTTAGTCTGGGGTTTCTATTACTACAGAGAAACACCATTACCAAAAATAAAGCAGGGGAGGAAGGGAATTATTTGGCATATGCTTCCATATTACTGTTCATAATTGAAGGAAATCAAGACAAGAACTCAAACAGGGCAGGAACCTGGAGGCAGAATCTGACACAGAGGCCATGGATGGGTGTTGCTTACTGGCTTGCTCCCCATGGCTTGCTCAGTCTGCTTT
>NW_026068055.1:4221709-4229625 GCF_014885135.2 Alexandromys fortis
GTAAAAGGTCAGTCTGCTTTCTTAAAGAGCCCAGAATCATCAGGGAAGGCAGCATCCACAATTGGCTGGGACCTCCCTATTAGTCACTGATTTGAAAAATACCTTACAGCTGGATCTTACGGAGATGTTTTCTTATTGAAGCTCTCTGCTCTGATGAGCACAACGGTCCTGGCAGGCCACTTCTAAAAACCTCCACAAATGGTCAACAGAAAATGAAATCACATCTGAACATCTGCATGGATAGAAATATCCAAACTCAAGTATAATACAGAATCGCCTAGTTAAGACATTGCTTCCTGGTTAGTTCTATTCAATCATCCTCCATATTTCAAGACTTCAAATTATGAACTAGAGAGCAAGGGGAACAATGGAGTGTTCAGAAAATGAAAGAAATGCTAACCATAATAGATATTCCATCATGAACTTCAAGCCTGCATTTGACCAGAGCTGAAAAGGGGACAAACTACATCACTATATATTTATTAAACATTCAAATTCTCAAAAGGAGATTCTTTGGCTAAAATTTCTGAAGAATTGTTTGATAAATCAATCAGAAAAACAAATGATAGAAAAGCTCCAGTTAAACAGAACTAATTAAAGTTATTTTTTTTTCCTGGAAACCAATATATTTTATTGGCTGTTCAATGAAATGTTTATTGAGTTTTCACTACATGCTAGGCATTATTCCTAGCTACAATGATGAAGAAAACTGTATTGTTTAGCCTAAAACTTATAAGACTAGGAGATGAACACTGTTATTCTCCATGTCATTTTAGAGATAAGAACACTTAAACAAAGAAAGTAGAATTAATTTGTCAAAGTCACTTAAATGAGGAATGGTCCATTCAGTTATTCCCTTTTGAAATAGACTAAAGTAAATGGGAATCATAAATATTGCCTTACTTTTTATAAATTTACTACATATATACATATGGTTAAATTATCATCGAAGTGGCTAATTAAAACAAATAATAAATATAAAAATAAATATATATTTCTAAGCTATGGTCTCTAAACTTTAATTCTAACAAAGTGGAAAGCATACTGAAAAAATCCAATTAGCAATTCAGAAAAACATGTGAGATATTTATAAAACATAAAGAGAAGCAGTAAAATGATTTAAAATAAGAAAAATAAAACACATAAAGAATTTTCTATATAATAAAATCTCATTCTGAAATATAAAAATATGGTATACAAAAACATCCATAAAGTTAGACCAATATCTCCATCTATATGACCTAGAGAGATGAGTTAGGAGAAAAAGGTACTTGCCTTCAAGTTTGATGAGCTGACTTCAGTTCATGAGACCATATGGACTAAACTAGAAAACAGGCCCCAAGAAGTTTTCTTCTGCTGAACTGCAAAAACACAAAAATATATAATTTAATTTTAAGATTAAAAATAAAGTCATGGTGATTAAGTCAATGTTACATGAAAGTTCTTCTTGGATAAACATGCAGAAGAAAGAAGTTCCTCACAGCATGAAACTTCAAAAACCACTGGTAAAATATATCTATAGAGAAAGATTTGAATGAGGAAATTCCAGGAAGAGAGGAATCAAAGAACTTGTTTAGTTGATGCTCAGCATTACAGGTACAATCACTGGGTCTAATAATTCAAAGGTCAATAACACTTCAGATCTAAATTTAAGATTCTGGTTGATCAGTCATCAGCAGAAATGGAGTAGATTTCTCAGCATATGCAAGCAGGCAGTCTCTAAGTAGCTAAAATCTCATATAGGTAATTCTGAAAATAATTGAATGAGTAAAACTTTGAGATAATTATCAATGGACTTCTGAAACAGTACAGTCTGAAGTTGCAATGAAAGACTAGCCTAGCAATCAGTCCACAGGATCAGTTTTGGTCTTTCATACAACAATTGCATCAGACAGACTAAGTATGTGTGTGTATACACTCAAATATTCTTTCTGTATACATATGACACTGCTTCATGCTGATATTTGTGATATTTAACAATGAAACTACCCAAATACAATTGTTATATATCATCATTAAAGTGGAATTTGAATAATAATTTCTCCTCAGAGAGATAATTAGAGTGAACAAAAGCAATATCTAGAGAAGTTGTAAGCTAAGCATTTTACCAGTTACAAACTTGCCTTTTACTGCTGGTTATCAGACATAAGTTAGTTTAGCTTACAGCAAATGAACAAAAGAAAAGACTACTGACACCACTTTCAGAGAAAATTCAAATCACTTTCCCATTCCCATTCTTATTTTTATTCTTGTTTCCTTAGAATTACCCTGGCACAGCTTCTGGGGAAAAATCTACTGAAGTACATATCATTGATATTACTTCAAATGACTTGAGGACTAACAATATGAGCCATGAATATAACCACACAAAATACAAATAGCCTTAATATCCTGGCGGTGGGGGAGAAAATAATAAATAACAGCTTTAAAGTTATGGAAAATGGAGCTAAAATATCATTCTGATAAATTAACCAATAAGACCCATTAGACTTATTTTATTAAGAAGCTGTTAAAAGGGAAAAGAACTTTAGAAAACTGTGGATAAAAAACATGATTGGAAACTAAAATAATAGTAAAAGGGTGACTGATAAAGAAGGAAAACTGAGTATCTCAGTTCAAAATATCAAGGTTAAATTAAAAAAAAATTTTTTTGAATGATGCACACATACAATGTTCTTATTTTTAAAGAAGTTCAAAGCACAGAAGCAAGAAATAAAAGAAAGTCCCATGTAATGTACCTTTGCTATATCTCATTGTAATTACACTGTGTCCGTCATAGTCAGAGACTACAAGCGTTCCAGTACAAGAACAACATAGATCCCATGCAAGAAATTGTATTGTCACAAATAGAAATAATGTCACTTATTCCTTTTCTGTTTTCATCATCTTGTTCTAAGTCAGTTGATTGTCTTATTGCTCTATGACTTCAGGTACAGTAATAAGTAGGTATAGAGGAAATGGGCATCTTGGTCTGATTTCTGAAATTAGTGGAAATGTTTTAAGTTTCTCAATATTTGGAATGATTTTGGTTGTGAATTGTCATAAACTGCCTTTATTATGTTGAGCTATATCCCTTGTATCACTACTGTCTCCAGGACTTTTATCATGAAGGCATGTTGGATTTTGCCAAAGGCCTTTTCTGCATCTAATGAAGTGATAATGTGGTTTTCATCTTTTATTTATCAATGGATTACATTTATTGATTCATATGTGTCAAACCATCCTATTCTTGAATTTCAGGAATAAAATTAACTTGACCACCATGCATATGTTTTTATATGTTTTTTAAAATTGATATTCAAGTACTTTTTTGAAAAAAATACATCTATGTTCATAAGGGATATTGGTCTTTATTTTCTTTTTCTTGAATCTTTGTGTCATGTTGGCATCAGGGGAATAACTCAGTGGCACAGAAAAGGACCTTCTAAACAAGACCCTGATAGTACATGTTTTGAAACTAACTATTAATAAAAGGGATTTTATAAAGATAAGATTTTGTATAACAAAGGAAACCATGTTTTCAACAAAGTAGCAGCATATGGAATGGAAAATATATACAGAAATTGTACATAAATACTAACCCTGAAAGGGTTAGTATTTAGAATATACAAATAACTAAAAACATGGTACATCAAAAAATAAATAACCCAATTTTAAAATAACACAGAACTAAAAGTAGAGTTCTCAAAGGATGGGACTAATGGCTGAGACAATCCTTAAAAAGAAATGTCTAACATCCTTAGTCAATGGGTAAATACAATCTAAAAGTATTTTAAATTTTCATCATAGATCAGTTATAATGGCCAAGAACAATAAAACAGCAAATGCTAGTGAAGAAAGGGAATACTAATTCATTGCTAATGAGTGTGCAATCCAGTACAGCCACTGTGGAAACAAATGTGTAGGTTGCTCAAAAGGGCAAAAATGAATCTACCACAGGATCCAGATATGCCACTCTTGCTCACATATCCAAAGGTCGCTATATATTACTACATAAATACTTGCTAATCCATGTTCTTGTTGTTCTCGGCAGCTAGAAATTGAAAATAGCCAGAATGTCAATTAATTGACAAATGGATAATAAAAATGTGGTAGAATTATGTAGTCGAATATTAGTCAGTTGTTAAGAAAAATTTCAGGTAAATGGACAAAGCTAAAAACAATCAACCTGTGAGATGTAACCAAGACCCAGAAAGGCAAAGATTTCAAAGATTTCATATTCTCTCTCATGTTAGTTGTTAAGCTTTAGAAGAGTGTGTTTCATCTAAAATATCCACATGGGTTATATAGCTGATAAGGGATCGGGGGCGGGGGGAGGGATTCTTGGAATCAAAGGGAAAGAGGGCACAGTGTTGTTAATGGATAAAGAAGAAAGTAGAAATAGGAAGAATGGGGAGGGGAATGAGTGAGAGAGCTAAAAAAAAAGCCTTTTGGCAAGCCATGTGGAAACCTACTATGGTATTTTGAATGTAATTGACCACCATAAGCTCACACAAAGTATTATTATTAGGAGATATGTCCTTGATGGAGGAAGTGTGTCACTATGGGTGCCAGGTTTGAGGTCTCCTATGATCAAGCGACACACAGTGTCTCAGACCACTTGACCCTGTGGATCAAGATGTGGAACTCTCCACTCCCTCTCCAGCACCATGTCTGTCTGCACACCACCATGCCATACCATGATGATAATGAACTTAACCTCTGAAATTTAAGTTACCCCAAATAAATGTAGTTTCTTTGTAAGAGATATCATGACCATGGTGTCTCTTCACAATAGAAGCCCTAAATGAAACAACTACTACTCAGAAGAGTCATGAAATCTGTACCAAAAAAAAAGAATTTAAATGAAGTTATTATATATGAGGGGCGACAATCTCCTAATTAAACATAAGAAGACATCAAATATAACACGTGATAGCATGAGTAGGCTACATGGTGTTGTACTAAAAGGGTCCTGTAGCACCCTACCCCAAATATTAAAGACTATTTCCAGGGCTATTGGATACCCTTCACAATCTGATGGCAAGGACCTATTTCGGGGGGGGGAGGGGGATATTTTTTAAAAACCTTACTTTATGTTATTTAACATAAAAAAATCTAACAGATACCCAACTAGAAGCTTCACTCCTACTGATCAGCATTACTAGTGATGGGACATATTATGCAAGTGACAAGTGACCAGAGAAGAACAGTAACCATCAATGTCACTCATCTATGAATCCTGTGACCTACCTACTATGAATTGCCTACAGTATATAATGGTACAATAGTAGCACAAATAACATGGTTGTAACTGATCATTTTTGGGGTGGTTTTAAGGCCCACCCCATGAGACAGAATCCACATCTGCTGTGGTTAATGAGGCCAAATGCCTTAGACTTGATAGGTCATGCTCCTTAGAGAAAAACTCCTGCTAATATTCTGTAAATGGACATAGTGACAAAACTGCTCCTGATGATATAATGCTATGTTCAATGAATCGTTCAGCCCTCACCAGAGAAGCCATTTCTTGCAGTAGGTGGCAATTAACACAGAGACCCACAATTGGACAATGGTCAGGGAGTAAAAGACTTAGGAGCACACAATCCTAAATAGAATGTATTTATCACCCTTATCTCCTTATAGCTCAGAGAATTATGTGGAAGAAGAAGTTAAAAGATTGTGATGGTCAGAAGTGGTAGATAATTCCAAAGAAACAGTGTCTTCGAGACATAACAGAGCTGGTGCAGATATGAACCCACAGAGACTCTTAGCATTCGCAAGATTATTGGGGAAGGCTGCTTGTTTGTTCTGGCCACCCAGAACCAAAATAATCACACAGAAACTGTATTAATTAAATCAATGCTTGACTCATTAGCTCTAGCTTCTTATTGGTGAACTCTTACATATTAATTTAACCCATCTCTAGTAATCTCTGTATCACCATGTGGCTGTGGCTTATCAGCTAAAGTTCCAGCATCTATCTCCAGTGGGGCTAAATGGCTTTTCTCTGACTCTGCATTCTCTCTCCCAGCATTCAGCTTAGTTTTCTCCACATAGCTCTCTTCCCCTATAGCTCTGCTATAGGCCCAAAGCATTTCCTTTATTTATCAATTGTAATCATAGCATACAGAGAGAAATCCCATGTTACAGCCACCCTCGTCCCGCAAGGATGATGCACGACACACCAGAGCTCTTCTCACTGCAGTTTATTCCAGGACTTAATTCACTGTCTCTCTTCCCCTCTCTCTAACCTCTCTCTCTCTCTCTCTGACCTCTCTCTCCCCTTCCCTCTCCGGGCAAACCTCTCCCAGCCCTTAAGTAGGCAAGGGCTGCCAACCCCGAAGTGCCAGGGGGCACTGCCCATAGGTTCATGCATATGCAGGCAGCTGATGATCAATGCGTGATCAGGCATAAGTCAGACTTAGCCATAGGAGTTGATTATACATCTCCATCAGGTGTGATACCACGCAGCTCGCTACAATCCCATATCACAAGAACTGCACAAATTCAGGTCAGACAAAAATCTTAGCAAGGTGAAGAGAAAGTGACCTCAAAGACAAATTCCTAACTAAGAAGTTTTTTCTAATTATCTCCAGTGGGGAGAAAGGAAATCAGCTTTCTCCAACAGAATGACACTTGGTATGACAACCACACATTCTTAACTTCACTCAACACAAAACATACTCCATGTGTTTTAGTGTGCTGCTGCTGTTGTTGTTGTTGTTGTTGTTATGGCTTAGTAATTTTTCTGTTTTATTTTAACTTTTTGAGAGAAAGAGAAAGTGCACAAAGTTAACTAGATATGAAGGTAGGGAGGATCTGAGGAAAGAGGAAAGAATATGATCAAAAATGTATTGTATAAAATTTTTAATAACTTTTTAAAAGTATTAATAATAACTAAATAAAAATTTCCACAAAGAAACACTATTTTAGAGTCATTCTCTTCTAAAAGCATAAAACCAGGTTTCAGCAAATAATAGTGGAGCTCTCACCTGACTTCTTATTCTGCCTCAAACATAAATTCAGGCCATTCAGGCTTAGTCAAATGACACTTCTATGTAAAGATTCCTTCCCCCTTTCTCAACTATGTCTGAATTGGTTTGCCAATGCCAAATTTGCTCATATTTTCTTTTTCTCCAAATATAAATTCTTCCTTATGTAGGAACTGGACGAGTGTTATATAGTTTTCTTTCTAACACAAAGCAAGCAAGAACCTGGCTAAAACATCAAGATGAAGCACAAGCTCCAATGATCATATCCCAAACCAAGTCAGAAACAGTAATTAGAAAATGGTAGTTGTCTCAGTTAGGCTTTCTATTTCTTATGAGTTAATTAGGCTGGCTTGATGGTCCAGAAATTTAGTCCATAATCATCATGGATTGAAGCATGGAGGTATACAGACAGACATTTGCTGTAGTAGGAACTGGGAGTTCTCCAACTGGACCTGCAGGCCAGGAAGAGAGAATGACAATGGGCCTGGCTTGAGCCTCTGGAACCTCAAAGCCCACCTCCAGTGACACACTTCCTAAATAAGGCCACACTTATTCTACAATGCCACATCACTATTAGGGGGGTCATTTTAATTCAACCCGCCACAATAGTCTATTTCCAATCTTACATTTTCTTACATTTTCAATGCACTTTCCAAGATACTTTGTTGTTTATAAAAGATACTATTGATGCATATCACCTACCTAGTTGACCTTGGGTTGGAGTATTGCAATGGGAGCCACTGTCCTGAGATTTGGAGAGTGGAGACTCCATTGCTTTAGACAGTTGAGGTAGGTAATGTCAGTTGAATGGAGGTTTCATAGTACATTGCTCATATATTTTTTATTTTTTTTATTTTACTTTACCATAACACAGCATCTTATATTTTTATTATTTAAAACAATTTTTAAATTTAAAAACATTTTACTCACATTCTTCCCTTC
>NW_026068055.1:4236049-4238616 GCF_014885135.2 Alexandromys fortis
GGATCAGGTTTCCCTGCTGGCCAGGGGCTCCTCTTACAAAATGCCCTCGCTCTGTTTCCTGGCTCCTGCCGGGGGCCAAGATCCCTCTCACCCCTCAGAAGGGTCTTCAGGAACAGTACCCAGTTCCTCCTTTGTCATGGACCTCACCAACCAAAGGCCTACCTCTTTGCTTTAATTGTAGTGGGCCAATATGCTCTGGGTTTTGCTCGCCGGTCCCCGCAGTCCCTGCTGCCGCGGTAGTCCACAAGTCGTCCACTGCAGCTCAGGGCCACGCCGGTCTGCTGCTGCCTGGGCCTGAGCCGGTTCTTTAGTGAAATGTGGTAACTGACAGGACGAAAAGTACTCCAGTGGGTGCCCCACACCCACGCACATATGGTAACACTAGTTGAACTTAGCCTCATAATTTTTTTTTCAAACTAACTTTTCACAATTGAAGACTTAAGAGTTTTTGTGAATTTTCCATAGGTTCTAGAAAATTAAAGTAGAATCCTGGCAAATGATTACAAAGTACCTGATATTTGAATCTTTAATAGTTTAGACTGGGACCATTAGGGAAAATCTTCTAGATATTTACTATCTTGTCTCTTTCTTTTAACAGTTGTTTCTATAGTAAACTCTGTCTCCAAATCTCAGAGTGGATGAATAATTAAGTGAATAAATTCAGATCTTGCCCCTGTGTCTGCCACCTCCAGTGTTGAGAACAGATGGAAGCAAGAGTAGAGATCTCATGTGGTTGCATTTATTTTTAAAATAACAGTTAATTCAAAGCTAGTTATATGAGCAGTAAAGAATTCCATATCTGTTTCATGGGTTTCTAAGTATTTTCTAAGAACAGAATCTAATAATAGTAACAGGATGTAAGTTCATATAAAGTAAATGCACGTGATACTCCTCAGCCCTATAGAAAAAAAAAGTTTGTAACTGACTTGTTCCTTATCATTTCTATTATTTTGAGTGAATATAATTCTGATGCATATAAGATTTCTTCATGTATAACTGTTATTTCGTGATCTCTAAGACACCTTTTTTGATCATTATTATTATTACACACTACACTCTGAATTGAACCAAATTCCAATTTTTAGGTTTTTCTCTTTGCTTTCACTATCTCCTGAGATTTATAGAGATATAAATAGTTTATAAACACTTACATAATAACACAAAGAATGCCTATGCAAGAGGTTTTTAAATTGTGGTGTTTCTGAATTACAGATACAATAATATGAAAATACTATTGAAAGAAATGTAAATTGAGAAATTCTGTTTGGAACTGAAGTATTTTCTTATATGGTCCCCTCACCTCCAGCTTCTGCCCCATTCTAGCTTTTCTTCCAGATCATATTTTCTGTATTTTCCAGAGAATTGGGAAATCCTCAGATTTGATCAGAACATTTAGTTCATATCTGAGACAATGTAGACAAAAGATAATATTCCTTCAGGCCCAACCTCTCATAGACTCTCAATGTTTTATGTTAAATGCAGAGGACTCAATGGGATCCATGAGGTATTAGGAGTTGGTAGAATGACTGTATGTAATGAAGCCTCCACCTGAACCACATTGAATAATTACAAAAACAAAAAGAAATTAATCTTTTGTGAAGGCACTGAGAATTGGGGAATTAATGTTTAAAAAAATATTGGACTAATCTGACTGAATATGCCAACTAAATATATCTCATGTCCAATATTTTTCTACACAATATAATATTCTAGAATGAATATTTCAGAAAGATTTTCAAAAATGTCTGTCTGTGTGTATGTGTATGTGATATTTACTAGTCAGGATAAGTGTGCACTGTTTTTTGAATATTTGTGTATATGCACACAAAATTACATGCTTTAAAAAAATTGATACTGATACTGGCAATAAGCCACCATGAGTAAAGGCTTTGCTACCAAGCCTGGACAAGTGAGTCCAATTCTCCAAAAACCACATGGTAGAAGAACTGTCTACCGAAAACTTATTCTCCAACTTGCATACTTACAGCACAGCTTGTTTCCCTCCCCTTGTCTCAAAAATATATTAAAATAAATAAATGCAAAAACTTTAAGTTATCATGACAAAATAATATCTGGTCAAAATAAACAATGTCAGGAAGAAATAAAAGTGTCATCTGTGTAACAGAATTGCCAGTATTCTGACTATTTATTTATTTATTTATTTATTTATTTATTTATTTATTAAAGATTTCCGCCTCCTCCCCGCCACCGCCTCCCATTTCCCTCCCCCTTCCCCAATCAAGTCCCCCTCCCTCATCAACCCGAAGAGCAATCAGGGTTCCCTGCCCTGTGGGAAGTCCAAGGACCACCCACCTCCATCCAGGTCTAGTAAGGTGAGCATACAAACTGCCTAGGCTCCCACAAAACCAATACGTGCAGTAGGATCAAAAACCCATTGCCATTGTTCTTGAGTTCTCAATAGTCCTCATTGTCCACTATGTTCAGCAAGTCCAGTTTTATCCCATGCTTTTTCAGACCCAGGCCAGCTGGCCTTGGTGAGTTCCCGATAGAACATCCCCATTGTCTCAGTGTGTGGGTGCACCCCTCGTGGTCCTGAGTTCCTTGCT
>NW_026068055.1:4239783-4263301 GCF_014885135.2 Alexandromys fortis
AAACCCTGCCTTGAAAAAAAAAAAAAGAATAAATTAATTTTAAAAACTGCATTCAATGTCCTTCAATGTTTTTATATAAAATAAGCAAATATTTACTGAACATAACTGAACAAAAACCGATGACACATCACAACACAAATTGGGATTCTGAAGAAAACATAAAGATATTGAGACTAAGTGGGTTGCTGGCTTCCTATCTTGTTTTGGCATAAACAAAGCTCAATTTAAAACACTATGAATCTGATCTGCTATTTTAGAGAAGAACAAAAGCAATATAAGTCCTGCTGGGTGTGAACATAAAAGAAAATTGCTTATCTGACTCAGTAAGGAGTTGGATTAACTCTAGAAATATCATTCCTTTTAAATAAGGTTTTTCTTTTCACCCAACTCTGAGATTTTAAAGCTGAGATCACCTATTTACAAGCTTGAATATATGTTTAAATAGGAACAAGACCTAATGAAGCTTTACATACAGTAAGGAGAGCAAAGATACATAACTTTCTAGAATTCTCGTGAGGTCTACATTCCTCTGGCTACTGCCTACCCTTTGTTCCTTTAATAATTGCATATCAAATTCATAAATATATAAAACAATATATTTATAAATTGTGTATTTGAAAATTTTCAAAAATTAGTCACAAGTATATAAAAGGCAATCTAATCCTTTAAATTAATATTTGCTATCAAAATTTTGCTTGAGAAAACTAAATTTGTATTTATGAGTTATTTCTAAGATTTAATCTTATTTTGCAGCTAGGCAGTGAAGGCACATGCCTTTTATCCAAGCACTTGTGAAACAGAGGCAGGAGGATCTCTTTGAGTTTGAGGCCAGCCTGGCCTGAGTTCCAGGATAGTCATGGCTGTTACACAGAGTAATTCTGTCTTAAAAAAAAAAATAAGCAAACAAACAACAACATCAAAAAGATTTCAGTTTGCTTAGGTTTACAAATTAGTATTTAAATGTATCTATAAAGAATATTTAAATATATCTATAAAGATACATTTAAATGCTATAGTAAACAGTGACACTTGAATAGAAACATGGCCTTTAATCATGAAGAAATAAGAATGATAAGAAATCCATGAAGAAACAGAATTATAACACGATATACTAAGGAAACATAAAAATCTATTTAACAACCTCATTATATTTAGCTAATGATATTCTGTAATTATCATTACTCTGGTATTCTATAGCTTTCGTGTTAAAATTAACAAAAATAATTAAAGCTTTTGCTAAAAAAATAAAAAGAAAAAAGGAATAGTTCCTTAAAAACAACATATTGCAAAATGACTGTTCTGTAAAATTAGACATAAAAATTAAACAATGTACAATTTAGTTTCTGTTTGCAACATCTAAGAGTAGAGATTAAGGGGCTAGAGAGATGGCTCAGTGGTTTAGAGCAGCTGCTGTTCTTCCAGAGGACCAAGTTTGGTTACCAGAGCATAGACAGGCAGTTCAGGGTGTCTGTCTGTTGCCTTCTGGCCTCACAAGTGTTTTACGTACTTGACAAACACTCATAGACACACATATACACATAAATAAGTTAAAATGGAGTAACTAGGCCGGGCGGTGGTGGTGCACGCCTTTAATCCCAGCACTCAGGAGGCAGAGGCAGGAGGATCTCTGTGAGTTCGAAACCAGCCTGGTCTACAGAGCTAGTTCCAGGACAAGCTCCAAAGCCACAGAGAAACCCTGTCTCGAAAAACAAAAACAAAAACAAAAAAAATGGAGTAACTATAAAAGAACTTAAATGGCATCTATATAGTTTAAAAATGAAAGGCATGGTATATATATATATATATTATATGTAATATATAATATATATATTAAGGAGCAGGAACAAAATAGAAACAGAAAGGAAAAATCTGAGAGTGACCTGCAACTTGTCCTCAGGGACAAGTTCCCAAAAAGCAGGGCAGGGAATCAGACTATAAAAAAGAGAGGAAAGTTTGAGATTAGGAATTTTACCACAAGCTACATCTCATGCTAAGCAAGGTCATTAAGAAGAACAGCATTTTTTATACAGCTGTCAGGGAAATGGGACAAAACACAAAGTTGTCATACATGGAACACAATCAGCAGAAAGCTAATCTAGTAATGTTGCACAAAGAGAACACAGGATATCTCACGTGCATCACAGACTGTGCACAAAGGCCTTGGGGTTGACTCCAGTTTCTATGAGGAGCGGGAGTCAGTTTCCAGGAACAAAAGCTTAACTCCTTTGAGGCTCTAGTCCCTATCCCAGACAGGACCTTTCCAAGTTTGCCTCTGTGCAAGGACAGAGAACTAGCATTCTCTTTGCTCATTCACTGGACCTTTTGGGAAAGCCTTGAATTAGTCTGGCTCCAAGATATGAAGATTAGAAATCAAACTAGAATGGCAGGAATATATCCAATTGTCAAAGAAATTGCAGAAAGAAATGTGAAAATGTCGATAGTTTTACAAGTATAATATTTAACTGAAAGAAAGCTAATAAACTAGGTGCATATGACATGGTTGTACTAATATAAAAAGAGAGACAGATGCATCACTAAGCACTGGTGGTATGCTAATGAGCTGAATATTAAACATAACACATCTGTCAAAAATATATAACGAATATAAATATGTATAATATTTAGAACTTTATTACAAAAAAATTTGGACAAGAACAAAGAAGGAATGAGTTGCCCATATATTTATCATTTCTAATCAAAATTTGTTTTCTGGTTATAGTATATTGTAATTTGTAAATGGGAAAGAGAAAAACAAACAGACTAATTCAATCTAATGAGTCATCCTAAAGGAAAAGATATACAGAATAAATGTTGCATCTTGTTCTTGAAAGCAAGGGATGGATTACAATCACACAAAAATGAAACTTAGATAAACGATTGTCTATAAAAAATCTTAAAGTGTATTCTTACCACAAAGAAAAGAATTCAAGTTCCTATTATTTAAACACCTTACATTAAAAACTTTAATTTTCAAAGGTTTAAAAGAATATTATCCCTTATGTTATAGCAGAATTTCCTAACACACTAAAAGAGATGGTTCAGAGTTTAAATTGCTTATCCGCAAGCACAAGTGCATATACCAGAATTCAGTAGCAGAAATACCAAGTGGATATGGTGTCATTTCTCTAAATCCAACCTGGGAACTCAGAGACAGGGAATCTCCAGAGTGAACTTCCTGGTAAGATTAGTCATTTCAGAGAGCCCCAGGGATTCCCTGTCTCTGCCTTTTCAAGCCCAAGGTAAAGAGAAGTACCTTAATTATTATTTTTGCCCAGACTTCCCAGACTAATGAAAGTGCAATTTACAATCCCAAATGCCAATGGGAACAGACCAAACATAAAAATAAAATCCTGAACTTCAATAACCAAGAGGTATAGTTAAAAAAATTACATAATAGTTATTATAGGAAAATTAAAATATTATATACATAAATGTCATTCTCAAGATCATCTAACATGCTAAATAGAAAACTCCAAATTTCAAGTTCTACCCTACTATGCTGAGGTACCACAAACCCTGTATGGGATAGTTTAAAAGAAAAAACATGAAAGCAGAACTTTTATCAATGCCAAGTAATAATATGACCCTTCTGCTCCTTGTGGTATAGCATAAAGAAAGCCAAAGAATAGTTAGACTTCAACACTACTAAAATCTGCATCTTTTGCACACAATGTCTCAGGAGACTATTTGGGGGACAGAAAGAGTCTTCCATTCCCTTGGGTGATGTCAGCAGAGGACCATTGCAGAGTCTGACTATCCATGCCAGTGTAACTTTAAGGACTAACCCTGCATAATTAGATATTCTGCCAACAAGCCAAGGAATCCCATTTTTAGGAGAAAACAGGAAATCTGCTGTTTTAATGATGCTAGAATATTTTCATCTTCTCAGGAAAAGACTCAGGTAATAGCTTGTGTCACACACAAGCACAAAACAACAACAACAAAAAAAAAACATGCAAAATGTGCAGTCCTTACCCAAGTAGCACTGATAGAACAGTCTCTACCTGAACAGGGAAGGACCACTAACAGGCACCAATACAGATTACACAAATGTCGCACTCTCTTACCAGAATTTTTATCACACAAACCGAACATTCAAAGATTATCTCAATGGATATTCTAGAACTAACATTGATAAACTAGATATATTAAATTGATCTCAATAGATGCACTAAAAGCTAGTCAGAGCAGACAGTGGAAAGATGTATAACACTTAAACCGAGAAAACAGACAATTCAATCTGCAGAACAGAAAAATTTTGTAAATGAAAATGAGTAAGTCTTAGGAACCTGAGTAGCTGTAGAAAAGGATTTAATATTCATATGAATGAAGTGCCATGAGTGACTTTGAACAGTTATTCAATATAACTAAAAATATTTTAAATGTAATAGAAGATGTTACAGATTCAAAATACTGAGGTTGCCCTGATAGATGATATTGCGAAACTGAAAGGACCTAGAATCACCCTTAAGAAAAATGTGGGGCACATTTGCATAGGAGTTTCTAGATTAGATTAATTTAAAAGGGGGATAATGTCAGTAACAGCATCTTGAGGATCCAAGTGTCAGACTGAATAAGAGGAAAAAAAAATACCCTGACAGCCAGATCTTAATAGAATTTGTTTCCTGACTGCAGACATGGTGTGTCTAGATGCAGCATGTTCCTGCTTGCTATGATGGACTGTACCTTCCGGGAATTAAAAATAAAACCATCTTTCCTTAAGTTGCTACTATCGGGTATTTTGTCACAGAAATAGAGACAGTAAGTAATGCAACTCCAAACATGACAAGCAATCACGTAAGTCCATGCAGAGATGTATTGCTAATTAAGTCCATGGGAAAATAATTCTATGATGATACATCTCAAAGAATATTCTATGCAAATTAAATGCATGATAAATAAAGACAAGGAAACAAAGAATCTTGTAAGCATTCAGCAAAAAAAAAACTCTTTCATAGGAACAAATTTAGTATCACTTATAGTATCTTCCTCCACAGTTAAGCAAAGAAACTGAGCCAGGTACTTCATAGGGAGTCTCTGCATGAAGGCCTAGAGAGGCCACTGTGTGAAGAAGACTGTAATGCTTTGGAGACCCCAAGATGCTGGATATAACAGAGTAGAATACCTGGCTAGGAAAGCTATAAGCAGGGTGTGGAATAAACTCAAGAAAGAGATGTGTGATGCAGTATGCAAAGCTAATAGCAAAATGTCATCTAAAAAACCCTTTGATGCCAAACATGGAGTTCCAAAATTTGAAGTTTGCCCTGATTATTTTCAGTCTTACTTTGGTCCAGTATTTCCTCATTATGGCCCCTTTCTTCCCTTTTGGAATGGTAATGTATAGTCTGTGCCATTGGAAGTCCAAAATATGGATCTGATTTTTATTTTTATTTTACAGGGGATTAAAATAAGATAGTGCCTTTAGTCTCAAAAGCAATGGGACTTTTTGACATTTAAGCAATTTTGAGACTGTAAAAGACCATGTGGACTTTTGAAGTTGACTGAACGTATATGGCATTATGATATCACTACAAGCCTATGGGGATAAAGGAGTTGGAATATGGTAATTTGAAAGAGACTTGCCCCCAGAATCTCATAGACTTGAATGTTTAGTCACCAGTAGTGGAATTGTTTTGAAAGGATTAGGAGGCATGGGTTTGCTGAAGTTAGTTTCGGTGGACGGGATGGGCTTTGAAGTTACAAACTCATACTAGGCCCAGTCTCTCTCTCTCTCTCTCTCTCTCTCTCTCTCTCTCTCTCTCTCTCTCTCTCTCTCCCTCCCTCCCTCCCTCCCTCCCTCGCTCTCCCTTGCTCTCACATTGATATGTGTGTATATATGTATATATACATATATAGGTATCTATTTATGTATGCATATATGTGTATATATGAGATTTATTAGAATGACTTACAAGCTGAAGTCCAGATAATCAGACATTGATTTTGGCTTGTCAACAGAAATTACAAGAATCCAATAGTTTGTTCAGTCCATGAGGCTGGATTCCTCAGCTGGTCTTCAGTATATGATTTCAAAGAAATGTGCTTTAATGCCAGTGAAGAAATAAACTTGATAGCAATGCAAAGGCATGCAGGCAAAGCACAAAACTTCCTTTACCCATGTCCTTACATAGGATTCAAGCAGAATGTATCCCAGATTAAAGGTCTTCCCACACCAAATTCTGAATTACAGGTGTGTATTTGTACCTCAGAAGTCTAGATGAGAAGTGCATCTCTCTACTACGACAAGTTAAGTATAAAAAGTACTTCACAGGTATTTCCTCCATGTTTGAATGTCAGTTAATTCTAGCTGTGGCCAACGTGACAGCCAAAAATAGCCATCACAGGTACAAATGCAATTCAGAAGACTGTTAGGGAATGTTTTGAAAAATTATATTCTTCTGTTGTTAAACATCAGGACAATGGATCAATTGCTGAGTACAAATAATCTTTCAAAATTGAACAGAGAAGACAGAAAAACACATATATGCAATAAGTTTAAGTAGTAATAATAAGTCTCATAGCATCAAAATGCTCAAGAATAAGAGTCACTAATGAGTTCCAACAGAACAAACCTGAAAAGTTTTAGCAAACCAAGAAAAAATGGCAGTTCTGAAGGTCCCACAATAATCAATTCCACATTGTATTACACAGCCATGGTAACAAAAACAGTGGGGTACTGGAACAAAAACTACATAGTAGATCAACTAAAAAAAGTAAAAGATTCAGAGATAAATGTACACATTGGTAGATACCTGATTTTTAACAAAATGATCAAAAGTGTCATTTGAGGAAAAAGTCCACAATTTTAACAAAAGGTACTGATAAAACTTAATCTATGCTTGTAGAATATTGACAATGCATCCACATCTCTCATTCTTTATAAAAGTTAACTCCAAGGGAATCAATAACTAAATCAAAGAATGCCTTGAAAAGCTCAGGAAGTAATAGAAAGATATATTAAATGGGATAGTCATCAAATTAAAAATCTACTTCAGAGCAAAAAAAGGAGGGGAGGAGAGAGAGAATGAAAAGGAAAGAGGAAGGGATGAGAATGCTTACAGAAAGGAAGACAGTCTGACAGCTCTTTACCTGACAATATAGTAGTATTGGACGAAAGTTCTCTAGTGATATTTAAGATAAGATAATCATCAGTCTGACTACTGGGCAAGACCAGTTCAGGCACCCTCTCCTCTATTGCTTAGGGTACTAGCTAGGGGCATCCTTGTAGATTTCTGGGATTTTTTTTTCTAGAACCAGGTTTCTTGTTGACCCCATAATGGCTACCTAAATCAAGATATCTCCTTCCTTGCTCTCATATTTGTCCTTCCTCCATCTCGACAATCCCATTCCCTCAAGTTCTCCTCAACCCTGTCCTTCCGCCCCTTTTCCCTTTCTCCCTTCCTTCTTCCCCTGCCCCTGTGTTTCCAATTTTATCAGGTGATCTTGTCTATTTCCAATTTCGAGGTTTGTCTATATATGTCTTTGTTTGGGTTCACCTTATTACTTAGCTTCTCTAGGATCATGAACTATAGGCTCAATGTCTTTTGTTTATGGCTAGAATCCATTTATGAGTGAGTACATACCACATTCATGTTTTCAGTCTGGGTTACCTCACTTAGGAGAGTGTTTTCTAATTCCATCCATTTGCATGCAAAATTCAAGATGTCATTTCTTTTTACCGCTGAGTACTCTAATGTGTAAATATGCCACATTTTCTTTATCCATTCTTCAGTTGAGGAGCATCTAGGTTGTTTCCAGGTTCTGGTTATTGCAAATAATGCTGCTATGAACATAGTTGAACAAATGCTTTTGTGGTATGATTGAGTATCTTTTGGGTATATACCCAAGAGTGGTATTACTAGATCCTGAGATAGGTTGATTCCCAGTTTTTTTGAGAAACTGACATACTGATTTCCAAAGTGGTTGTACAAGTTTGCATTCCCACCAGCAATGGATGAGTCTTCCCCTTACTCTACATCTTCTCCAGCATAAGCTATCATTAGTGTTTTTTTTTTATCTTAGCCATTCTGACAGATGTAAGATGGTATCTCAGAATTGTTTTGATTTGCATTCTCCTGATAGCTAAGGAAGTTGAACATTTCCTTGAGTATCTTTTGGCTGATTTAAATTATTCTGTTGAGAATTAAAATAAATTTTAAAAAACCTTTTAATTTACCATCTTCCCCCCAAAACCTACTTATCTTAAGATATAAAGGCATATTAACCTTAAATAAACTGTTTAAGAATTTAAAAAGAATTAGAGTATAAAATTACTATATGTCTGGCCACATCACTTCAAGTATATAAGAAAAAGAGATACCCATATACCAATGTGTATCACAATGCAATCATAAAAGTCAAATTATGATATCAGCCTTGATGCTAAGAACAGAGTAATGGGTAAGAAATGTTATATCTTTAATTATGTTTAGTTGTAAAAGCAAAACCATGGATGTCTATAGGAAAAATGTGTTGAACTAGAAGATTACCATGTTAAGTGAAATAAGACAGAAAGACTAGCATTGTTTGTTTTATCAAGTATGGAAAAGGAAAAAGAATGAAAGTAGGAAAGTAGAAGATAAACAGTAATAAAAGAGACAGAGGGTCAGAATCAGAGGAAAGAAAGTGATTACATAAGGGAGGGGGAGGGTGTGTTTATATGATCAAAGAACAGTATTGCATGGGCATGAGGAACAATGATCATAATGAAACATAATATTTTAAACAATGAATACATGGTAATTCTGAAAAATGTCTTTAAAAAGAAGTGGCTCTAGGAAGTAGACTTCAGAGGAAGAAAATTGCAAAAAAAAAGATATTAAATCATTACTAAATGACCACTTCATTAGAGGCCAGCCTGGTCTACAAGAGCCAGTTCTAGGACAGGCTCCAGAGCAACACAGAGAAACCCTGTCACAGAGAACCAAAAATAGAAAAAAATGGTCACTTCAAAAAGAATTGAAAACCCTCCAAAACATATTATTGTAAATTGATAAAAAGGGGAAAATATATGAAACAGAAATGGAGAAGATATGAAAAGAGAGGTAGAAAAATTCCCAATTCTAATGAAATGATTTAATGCTACTTTAAAAATAAGTTAATATAACAACAAAGCAATATGTCAGTCTGGACGTAGCAGAACTTAAATATCAACCAACAGGCTTCTACTGACATGGTTAGAACATCCATATGCCTGCAGTATTTTACTCTATTATAGTGCATATAGAACACAAACTAACATAAAATATTTCATTGTTTATAAAACTGAAAATAATTAAACATTCAAAAATTGCATAGAGATTTATGTGGGATAATATTGTGGACCACAGTGAACCTAAGATACAATTTAATTGAAAATTTATAAAAAGAAAAGCCTCAAATATGTAAAATTAAACAAAGCATTTCTAAATAATTCATAGTTCAAAGAGGAAAATCTCAAAGGAAATAAAAAATTCACTGAGCAATAAGAAACTGGGAAGAAAACATATCAAATTTGTGGCATGGTCAAATAAAGCTGAGATAATTCTTTTTTATTTTTTGGAATATAATGGAAGGAATTTATTTGTGCTAATGTTTTCAGAGAAATAGAAGTCCATCATGGTAGTGGAGTATAACAGTAATTAAGACATGCTGGTGGGAAAAGGAAGGTGAGAGAGCACACCTTCAACTGCAAAAACAAAGGATAAAGAATAACTGAAAGTAAACTAGGCCCTGAATTCTCAAAGCCCACCTCCAGCAGGACTGCACCAACTCCCCAAACAGTACCAAACTGAGAATAAAGTATTCAAATACCTGAGCCTAGGGGAGACACTTCTCAAAAACAATATCATAATATAATAACATTATATTATGTAATATATGCATATGTATGTATTTAGGCATGTATGTACGTATGTATTTGTGTATGCTGTGCATAGACATACATCATATTTTCTTCATCCAGTCATCCTCAATAGAACATCCAGGCCATTCCTATATCTTGTGTAAAATGAACACTACTCTGATGAGTATTACAATGGAACTGTATTTGAAATGACTTTTTACTACATTTATTTAAGTATATTCCAAGATTGGTGATGCAGACCAAAGAAAAGGTAAAATTTTCCAAATCAATAAAGTACAATTTTATTTTACCTATTACAAAGTTAAAAATCTTAATCAAACATAATACCAAAAGCAAAGAACTGTGGTTCGTTATTCCTCATGAACATAAATAAAAAAGACCTCTATTGAGATATTAACACAATTTATAATATATCAAAAATAATTATGGACCATTAATGTGGAGTCTGCTACAAGGAAACAAGATCAGTACAATTTCTGAAGATAAAAATGAGTCATATTATTACATATAGTCTGAAGAAGAAAACCCAGAAGATCATATTAAAAGATTAAGATAATCCCATCTAACCAAGCTCAACCCGCTCAGAAGACAGGGTGGAGGAGAACATTAATTTTGGAAAGGATGCCTGTACACCTGCTGGAAATTATACATTGTTAAATGCAGCTAATTTTACATAAGTAAATGTAATTAATTAGGTTTTTAGTCTGCATGTTTTCTATGACAGTATTCATCACAGAATGCAACCCTCACAGAAAATAAGGACATGGGACGATCAGTGGGAAAATTGCTCTTAAGAACAAATATTGACAGAATTATCTGTGAACTTTCTAAGGCTTGAGCAGTTTCTGGATGGTGTTCAAGAATGACAGTAGGGTCAAAGTTGCCATAATTTTCTAACAATGGCAAGGCATTTTCTATGTTTGAATACTGTACATCAAAGAAATGGTCTAAGACAATAAATTCAATAGAAGAAAATCTAAGAAAAACATCAAAATTTGGCATCGTTAGAGTAATCCAGTAGTATTTGTTTTTCATACTTTCTTAAAATTTCAAGTCGTACAATTGTCTTAGTTGTACATTGTGTTGATGACAATAGGAAATCTAGGATGTTTGAGATATTATGATTTCTCACATGTTGAATAAACATATTTTAATCTAACATGTATTTTAATTTATAGTGCTCAGATAAAGATATATTTGCCTAGATGTTGGAAAATTACATAAGTACATGTTCCGTATTTTTTCTATTTATAAGGAAGATCTTTATTCCATATTATATGC
Source organism: Alexandromys fortis (assembly GCF_014885135.2). Taxonomy (NCBI): domain Eukaryota; kingdom Metazoa; phylum Chordata; class Mammalia; order Rodentia; family Cricetidae; genus Alexandromys; species Alexandromys fortis. The sequence goes on from NW_026068055.1 coordinate 4,250,909, forward strand.
CATACAACACTTCATACTACAAATAAAATATGTGTATATGTGCCAAGTACGTACATGATTTAACTATACTGAATCCCAAAGAAAAATGTTCCCTATCATCAACAACTTTATAAATTATCAGTCCTCAATTAGATTGAAAATCTGATTACTATACCTTAAAAATATTTTTAAAATTCAAAATGAGTTCTAATGCCAACATGTGTAAATTCTTACTGGTCTTTATAATAAAAACTCAGAGTAAAATATAGGGGCTAAAGTTGAATAACTCAGAGAAGCAGGGCAGCCAGTCAGAAGTTCTTACCTCTACTGAATCCTCAGACCAAAGGGTCATGGATCCTGTCTCCATGAATCCTCAGACTGAATCAAGCTCCTATTTCCTGCCTTAAATTACTCTCTCTGCCCACCTGTATCTCTTCCATATCTACCTTCCTAGTGCAAGAAATAAAGACCTGTGACTTCCAAGTACTGGGATTAAAGGTGTGAGCCATCACTGCCTGACTCTGTTTCTCTTTTATACTGGATGAATCTCTTATAGACTAAGGTGGCCTTGATCTCACAGAGATCCATCTGCCTCTGGCATCCAAGTGCTGGGATTAAAAGCATGTGCCACCACTGCTTGGGTTCTATGGATAACTAGTGGCATAGCTCTGCACTCTGATCTTCAGGCAAGCTTTATTTGTTAGACCACAAACAAAAAATCACCACACACGTGCATCCCTCTATTTGAATAGCAAGGGATCCAATTAGTACTATCATTATTGTTCACAAATTTGATTAATATTTCCTATTAAAAGATGGTATTAGGTGGGTGTGTTGGTTTTTTAGAACATGGGAACATAGGTTTGGAAGGTAGCTAGTAAAAGAGTAGCCTCTTCTACAAAGTGAGACTGACTCAAAAGTGAGGTGATAACTTAAAGGGTACTCAAGTAAAACAGGAATTTTGATGTAGTTCATCATCTCTTGCTCTTAAATTTACTAAAATGCTTCTTATTTACTTGTTTTTACACACTTCTTTTCTGTACCCAAGAGAAATATATTTCATACCATATATATTCAATAAAATTGGGAAAACTAAGGAATTGGTGGAATAAGAAATGGGGTAGAAGAATAAAGTCAGGCATGTTGGGTGGGGCTGAATGACAACAAAGTACATATCACATGTCATAATGAAATTTATTACTTTTTATACTAAGTTGAAACATTTTTTTAAAATTATGTCTGAGAAGGTTTGGGTGCTTAAAAATCTACATGATTGTTAAAATTAGAAGACGGAGAGAATATCAGTGAACATAAATTTTATGTTAAAGTGATGATTTCTCTCTTATAAATACATGGAAACCAGTATATTTCTATATATACATAATCCTTTTTCTCATATTTGTAGTGATTTTATCATTGTTATTCATTTGTCTATCTTGAATTTATGTTTAATTAGTTATAAAATCATTTTAAAGTACAAAATTCATTTTGGTAACTGCCATCTAACTATGAATGCTGGAGTATTTCAAAATTAGCAAAGAAAATTGTGGCAGTAATATTTCCAAAAATCTGATATCATCAAATTAACTCTATAACTGTAAACAGAAGAAGAAGAAGAAGAAGAAGAAGAAGAAGAAGAAGAAGACGTCACATTTAAATTTGAAGAAAAAGAAGTGAGGCATGATGACTCACACCTGTAACCTAGAACTTGGGCAGCTGAAACAGAAAAGTTTCAGACATTCTCAAATAGCCTGTGATATAGGGTGAGAGCCTGTCTTTTAATAAAAGGCGAACCAAAAGAAATTTATATCAAAGCAGTTCCAATTACCAAATATTGACTTTATGCAGTAAACATAACTTTGTAACCAGTTAAATACATTATTAAAAGCAGAAGTGCAAGTGTAATAAAATTCAGACACATGTCTTCTACTCCATTGTCTCCTTCAAACTGAAAGTGAAGTGTATCAAATGAGATTAAGAAAAAAAAAGAATCCTGAGGTTGTTATCATTTCACTACCTATCTATCTAGATTTATCCTAAAGCCATTGTTTTAAGTGAATGGAGAACTAGACAACATCACTGGCATCTTGGTAAAACCTCCTTTCTGATTTTCTCTTCTGACCTTAAATGATTGCATGCCAGCCCATAGTCTCATGTCAACTCTCATTGATGATGCTGTAAACTAGTTCTATGTCAAAATTCACTTTGTGATTTATACTGACTGTGTTCAAAATCTATTCACTATAGCATTTTAAAATCTGAGTTTATCAGTAACAACATATCCAAAATTAAACATAGTTTCTTTCTCCAAAACTCTACTTTAATGTCCTATATACAGACATTTTCTCTGTACTTTTATTGTGAGTAGTTCAATCTAATGGCTGCTGTCAACTTTACTCTCCTCAACTGCCTTCCAAATAATCTCCCAGAATTCATTCTTGCTACTGACTTATCCATTCTTTATTCAGCTCTTAGAAACATAACTTCTGTGACTAAGAAGCATTTCTGTATACAGATACTTGTCAACTATAAATTTGTACTACTTTCAAATCCAAATATAAATGTCCAGAAAAAAACTCCATCTGTGGTACTGATAAAATATTTAACATTGATTGTATCAGTGGTTGGCCTGCATTGTTGTAGGAGCTCAGTTATTTGTTCCTGGTTGCCCAGACTGGTAATAACCACACAGAAACTATATTAATTAAATCACTGCTTGTGCTATTAGCTCTAGTTTCTTATTAGCTAATTCTTACATCTTAATTGAACACATTCTATCAATCTGTGTATTTCCACGTGGCTGTGGCTTTACTGGCTAGGTTCCAGTATGCCTGTTCCCAGATTCTGCCTTCTTTTTCCCAGCATTCAGTTTAGTTTTCCCTACCTAAGTTCTGCCTTGCTATAAGTCAAACCAGTTTCTTTATTCATTAAACAATAAAAGCAGCACATAGATAGAAGGACCTCCCACACCACTACATCCTTAAGCTCAGTGTAGTGTTATGAATATAATTATGAAATGAAAGAAGTAAGAAGAACTAAAGAAGTAGAAACACAAGATAAATACAATCATTTTATGAATATGAAAGAAAAATGATAAAGTCACTCAATGATGAATTTCATAGAATGCAAGGTAAAAGAAAATATTTTATGCTGACTTTATCATATCCTAGTTAGAAAAAAAACAGTAATAGGGGAAATGTCACTTTTCTTGGAAGTCAAAAAATTTTATATTAGATCTGTGGTTCATGGACCATTCTTTACCTAAAATGTTCACCTATGAACAGGGGAGAAAGCATTAACTTCATTTGTGGGTATCAATTGCCCTTTGCCCTTTACTCAGGACTGATAAATGTAAGGTATCAAATGAGGATTCACTAAATAACTGAGTATTGTTAGCAATTGTTGGCTGGAGAACTCAGCCACTTGTCCTTTTAACAAATTTAGAAATTTAAAGTAATATAATTGTCAGTCTAATCAAGTATTTAATAATCAGGTTTATTTTTCAGATTTTTGTATAAAAAATAAATTTTCAACTCTTTAAAGAATAAAGAAGAAGCCTGGACACAACACCAAAAATATATTGAATAATAAGGAAATTAAAGCTATAATTTCTACACTTAAGAATTTTACCTTCTCTGAATTTGTACTTAAAAGTTCTATCTTTAAGGTTAAATCTGTTCAAAACACATGTGTATACCATATCTTCCTCTTCAGCAGGGTAAATTTGATCAGCTAATATCTTGGAGAGTTGTTTTCTTTAGCTAAAAAATTAAATCAGTGCTATAAAATTTCTTATGACTTGGATGAATTACTACATAAGAACACCTTTTAAAACATGCAGTCTAGATTAATAAACAAAAATTTCAGTGGTTTGTGTGGGATAACTCCTTATGCTCCAGAGTCTCCCAAAATATAGATATTTGCCATCCTGCTTAGTTGCCTGCCAGGAATAGTAAATTATACCTTATTGCTGAAGACATTGAACATCTTTGTTTCAAGAGGAATTGAAATCAAGCTGAAACTTACCAGGACTTTTCAACCCTGATGGGTACTTTGAATGTTACGGGGTGCTATAGCTGGTGCTGGGATAAAAAAGGTATCAAGGTCTTACAAGACCCACATATCAAGCAAGATTGTGAAAAAATGGCACAACCATTAGGAATACAAACAGCCACTCTCTTTTCAGATTTCAAGCCCATGGGTAAATTCATTAATAGTGGAGTAAGCTCAGTCAAAAACACATGGCTGAAGAAGACTTTATTTTTTTGTAATTTTATTTTATTGAAAATAGAGTTTTGGGCCTAACATATTCAGATTATAGTTTCTCCTTCTCCAAACCTTCCCAGATCCTCCCCACCTTCCCTCTTATCTCACCATTTCTCTCTCTTAGAATACAAACAGTAATGTAAAGAATGTTAATAAAATAAAATAAGCTAAAACAAAAACAAACTGAAGTATGAAAAATAGACAAACAAAAACATATAGATTAAGAGACACATATGGACCAGCCAGTGGTGGCTCATGCTTTTCACCCTAGTACTTTAGAGGCAGAGGCGGGCAGATCTCTGTGAGTTCGAGGTCAGCCTAGTCTACAAGATCTAGTTCCAGGACAGCTAGGGTTGTTATAAAGAGAAACCATATCTTGAAAAACCACCAGAAAAAGAGACACACATGGAAATTCCATGAGTACACAAAACCAGAAGCTATAGTATATGTGCAAAGACTTGTAAAGGAAAAAAAATCTAGCTCAGTTTGGATGGTGAACATATTTGCTTGGGATTCTTCCAATTGTTAATGTAGGACACCTCACCTGAGAGTGGGTGGATTCACACTCTAGGCTCACAGTTCTCAAATCTGTGTGTTGTGACCCCCTTGAGGGCTAAACAACCCTTTCACAGGGACTGCCTAAGACCAACAGAAAAAACAAATATTTAAATTATGATTAATAATAATAGCTAAATTACAGTTATGAAGCAACAATGAAAATAATTTTATATTTGGGATCACTACAACATAAGGAACTGTATTAATGTATGGCATTAGAAAGATTAAGAACTACTGCTCTAGACTTAGTCCTGAACAAGCAACTAAGTGAGGTTGTGTATTCTTTCTTTGCTTTTTACCATTAATGTTTGTGTAATATTAACATACTGAAGTTTGTGCCTTGACTTTCATAATAATGGGTTGTAATTGTTTAATTATTTATATAACTATTCAATTACTGTAATTAAAAGCCAGACTAACTCCTTCTTTTCAAAGTTTCCTTTATGCCAGGGTCTTTTATCATGGCATCAGAAATGAAACTAGCACAGGAGCTAATCAATAATAGTGAGTTCACCCCAGAGCAACATAGGTGATACATAGATTATAGATACATAGAAACACAGATAATAGATAGATATAAATGAATAAATAAACAAATAAATACTTACTTTTCCTTTCAAAGATACAGTTAAAATTTTTCTGGAGATCTGGTGACATGGCTTGGTGGGTAAAAAGCACTTATCACTCAGGCTTGTTGAGTAGTATGTCACCCCCAGAATTTACAGTGGAAGGAAAGAATTAAATCCGAAGAACTTTCTTACCTGAAAATGCCTGCCATTGCATGTTCATGCATACATACACACAAAAAATAGTAATTTTTAATCTGCTTGTCATTGTGGTGTACTCCTGCAATCTCAGATGAGGACGTAGAATTGTTACAAATTTGAGAACAATCTAGGCCATGGAGTGAACTTCAAACCAATAAGATATCCAGAGTAAGGCCTTGTCAAGATAACAGGCAAAAATAAATGAAAAAAATGCATAAAACAAAAATTTAAAATATGTACCACACAATGGAAGAAAATCTTCATAAATATATGAAAACAATGTATTTATAAAATATGAATATTTATATCACTCACTTCTATGTTCATGTCACTGTTACTTAAAGTCATTAATATACAGATATTTACTGATATATTTATTATTTTCAAATATTTATTGTTAATATAAATACAATCAAAGGTTGTGTGATAACATTTGAATCAATGACATAGTATACATGGTATACCAGGTATGCTTGTATGTAATAGACTATGCCTTCTATGTTTGTATAATTATACCATACAATGGACACACTATTTGAAATCATCTAACAATGCATTTCAGAGGAATTATCCTTCTCACTGAATCACTCATAAATGTATATATGAATGTGCATAAAAATAGTTTTACATATATGTGCATATGTATAAAACAATGCAACAATACTTACAGTATATGTTATATACAAATAGTATATGCTGTAGTTTACTGTTTGAAGTTATTTACTAAGGTTCTATTTTTTCTAAGCACAGTACTAGACATTGTCTTAGAAATAAGAGAACCTTGGATCCTGTCCACATAATGCATATACTTTATTTATTTTCTATTGCACACTTTCATTATACATAATACTTGTATTTTGAACTCATTATACAATTACTAAATTTAAAAGATCTTCCTATGACATTATACATTTTAGGTTTCAGAATTTTTTTATAAAGAATATACTTTCTTTTGACAAATTATAAAATCCTATGAACAGAGTATGACTTTTCAATTATTGTTATTAATAAAAATTTATTTGGATCATTTTGTAGGAATTACCTATGGCTTCTTTCCCACTATGGTAGTAGAGTTGAATAAGTGAAAAGACAAGTGATCCATAAAACTAAAATATTCATTGTATCTGACTTTTCTCTAGAACACAGGAAAACCCTGTTCTAGATTTCTTTGGAAAGAAGTGAATATTCCTCCTTGTAATCAGATATTCCTGTTTGGTAATTATTGCATTCTACAAAGTTTGACTGTAATAAAAGAAGTCCACTAAAGTGATTATCTTATCTTACTATTTTAGACATAAGAAACAGGATGATCTGGTACAATAATACCCATTAATATCATTAATACAAACCTCAAACTAACAAGTAGCAAAAATGTTGCTACTTGAAAATCATTAATTTAAGGTTGATATTAAAATAAAACTCAAACTTTCTTGTGAACATTTAAATTTGGAAGCTTTTGTGTCAGTTTTCTAAGTTGATATTTCTCTTCATAGTTTTCTACACTCTTAGTGGCAAATATTTTATCAGATTCTGAAGTAAAGGTGGTATTATAAACAGGGTTAGTGGGTGACATACTTTATAAAATATAATGATCTGCTTATTGTCATTAAGACAAGAAATTACTGTTGCAGACGACCATTGCTTGCAAGTCTAATTGCAGACATCCTGAATTATCTGTTTACGAAAATTACCTTTAGGATATTTATAGCCTGCTTTGAGATACACAAATTACAGACAGATAGCTTTTTCTTTCCTAAGGAACTAATCAATTGTAGATAAATACATCTTGATCAACAATTCAAAATAAGAGTTTGCTACATTAACTTTGAAGACAAGCATGTCTCATTCTTAATATTTGTTTCATAACAGTTCAGGCATATGTCTGGCAGAACTTCTCTCAGCATGCAACTGTAGAAGAAGTACTTGCTCCTTCTGCTCCTCATTTGGACCTTGGGAGCTCAGTCCAGTGCTCCAATGTGGGTCTCTGTCTCTATCTCCATCCATCGCCAGATAAAGGGTCTATGATGATATGCAAGATATTCATTAGTATGGCTATAGGATCGGGCCATTTCAGGCTCTCTCTTTTCAGCTGCCCAAGGACCTAGTTGGGGACATCTCTCTGGACCCCTGGGAACCCCTGTAGAGTCAAGGCTCTTGCTAACCCTAAAATGGCTACCTTAATTCAGATAAATACTTCCCTGTTCCCATATCCACCCTTCCTTCATCCCAACAATCCCATTTCCCCAAGATCTCCCCATCCTCCCCTTCTCACTTTTCTCTCCCCATCTCCCCTTACCCCCATCCCAACCCACCCCCAATTTCCCAATTTAATATTGCCAAACCCTTTTATATTTTAAATTTTTGCCTTTAGTACATGAACATCTTCATGAGTAGTGGCATAAATGTTATGCCATGACTTATATAATACTCTGTGTTTGTTAATACAGCACGTAGTAACTATCTTTTACTAGACATTATTTAAAATATATTTAGATTTTCCCATTAATCTGTAATTAATTGTGTAACTTTCCTTTCAAAAAAAAAAAAAACAAAAAACAAAAACAAATGTCCCTCTTTCCCAGATAGGATGTCAACTATTGACTAAAGAAAATGCCAATGAAGTTTAATTTGATAAAACAGTAAATTTACTTGGATTACTCCCAAGAAACTGGATAACCAAAAGGCAGTATCACTATCAAAAAGCCCACTTTGCAATGGGTAATGACACAAAAACTGTATGCCTGCAGGCTATGTACATCTTGACCAGTTAGAGCATTTCATTTCCTTAGCAGTTGCAGTTTATATGACTTTGGGGAGTTGCTATGTGAAGCTCGTAAGTTTCAGAAGTTCTATATACCCTGTATGGTTCATTTAAATCTTAAGTCTTACCAGCCTCCCTCCCTTCTCCAGGAGGGAAGTTTTGATTGGAGGAAATGACTACACAACAATTATTTTAAGATTAGGTCTATATTATTAAAAGTCTACCATAATATCTAACATCTAGCTTTGTATCACATAATAGTAATTAATTTTTAATAAATTAAAGAATCTAATCTAGGATGAAGTGTCTTGGTGTAGAGAGGGTGACATGGTCAGGGAAGGTTACCTCCATGCTGCATCTTAGTAAGGATGAGCCTTTCCCTAAGTACAAGAAAAGGATACATATTTTACCAAAAAAAAAAGTTGTACAAACACAACAATAGGACTGGAAAAATTATTCACCACATATCTTTAGCATATCTAAAGTACAAACTATTGAAGAAATGGAGAATGGACAGATGCTTTTAATTAATGTTGCTAGTCTGGAATGAATCATTAGTACATGCAATCAAAGTGAATGTGGATGTAAGGATAGACTCTAATCCACTTTGACTGATGTCTTCTTCAAAAGAAAGAAATTGTCACACAAGATATGTAAGAAGAGTGCCATGTGACAAAGGAAAGGTACCTAAGAAGATAGCAATAAGTCAGCAAGGGCATATATTTAAATGTTACTTTTGCCAGTCAAGAAAAACCTTGAATCAACAGCATGTAACAAAATCAAAATATGTAAAAACAAAAAGGGACGCTGTGGGTTAGAATGGTCCATGACCCTGCTCACATTTTGACTGTATCCTTTAGCCTCCAGAGCTTCACAGGAAGAAATTTCTGTTATTTTAGCAGCCATGCTCATGATACTTTGGTATGGAAACCATAAATTCTAATATACCTCTTATCATATTAGATAATGAACAGCCACAGCGCTACCATTTTCATAAGACGTCATTTATTCTATATGAATTCATGAAAGTTGGGTGGCCCTCTATTATATCAATATGACTTCTACTCACTTTCTCAGATTGTTTCTTTCTTTTCTTTACTTAACTTCCATAAGTAAAAGAAACATGAATTCCTGCCTTAGATTTTCTCACATAGAATCTATACTAACTAGCGCAGTTCCTATGATACTAAGTTTCTATATATTTAAGAAACTGAGAAAGTGTTCTAAAAGAAATGACATGAATACGTCTTTCCATCTATTCAACACTATGGTTGCAAATAAAAAAAATAAAAAGCAGGCATATATAATGCCTATAGAAAGGTTATATCTGAGATCCATTTGCCTGAGATAGTCACTGTACAGGTGTGGTGCTGTCAAATTAGTATTTATTGTCACAAGTTTTCCTTTCAATTACCAAAAGCAAAATTTATTAGGTTTGTGATAACCATCCTGTGTAAAGCCATAATAATTCAGCAAAGATATTTAAAATGGGAAGTGATGTAATTTGTTAGAGAACATTACGTAAGTATGTGTGCTGTCAAGTGACAGAAAGATGAGCAGAGGTCAAACATTTAATTTTCTTTGTCAACATTTTCTGAATAGATACACAAAGAAATCCAGAAATTAAATGATGACACCATCTTCCAGTCAACATAAGACTCACACAGTAACACTCTGACACCTGATGCTATATAACAAGTCATTTCATTTGTATTTGCTAGCTCTTATGAAAATATTCTCATCTTCTCCCAAGGCTGTCAATGGCCATGGGAGATTACAGCAGGTGACAGCTAGTATTCAATAAGCTGACATAGTAGCAATTCTCTGATGGGGAGTCCCAGTGGGCATGACCATGGGGTCACTGGCAGTAGATAACTGCTTGTCTCTGTCTGTACTTTCTCTTAGGAGTCTCTTAATTTCTACCCTAAAAAAATAGCTTTGGATGTTTTGGCACTGCTTGTGTATTTATCTAATAAAAATATTCCATCAACTGGGCACACATCTATCTGTAGGTAGTCAGGAAGATGATTTCTCATTATCTGTATCATGTTGGTATATAGTAAACATATTAGGATATATTTCTTAATTAGATTTATTGTCCCATGAGAATTGCAAAGCACTTAAAGGCCTTCTCTGTTCCTTTTACTCAGACTAACACAAGAAAATAACAAATTTCTACTCAGTCTAAGACAAACTGTATACTATTAGCTCATTTTTTATCTCAGAGCAAGTTCAAAGTCGACTAAAGGTTTTTGTAAATGGATCTAGGTATCTAAACAAGGTTTCTAACACAAAGAAGTCAGAAAATATGGTGTCAATTCTTTGTTTGCCAAGTGTAACTGATAAAAAATATACATGTCTCATAGCTTATTTCACTGGGCACTGTGCCACTGCCATCCGTTCACAGCCTTACTACAGAAGTCTTGAAATTTTACGTTGCCATGGTAAAGTGTTCTGCACTTATTGCTCACCCAAGGGAATGTGCTTTTGACAAATGAGACGTAATTCTTGTATTTTTTTTTATTGTTGCTTCAAGCCTCCTGTAAAAAGTATATTTAGACTACATGAACAGAGAAGAGGGAGAATTGGAACACAGAATTTAAACAAAAGAGAACAAGAAGTTACAGAGGTAGAATAACACAGAAGAACAAAAAACATGACTCAGACAGTACATGTGTGAGTTTATTCCAAAACCCCTCAGATAAGAAGTTTCTAAGTTTTCTTCACTAAGATACAGCATCTGATCTAAACCTTGGGAGATAGCTTTATGAGCTGAACTCACAAGCTATCAATACAAGACTTCAAAAAACGCATGTTACAACAATAGGCTCAGGTAAGAGTATATTCTTTTTACATAAACCAAATATTGATATAGATGAATCTCCTTGGGATCAGGATAACTTCACTGAAAACCCATGAACTGAATTAGTTATCTACTATATACACTGTTATACATGTGTCCATTGAAAGGAGAAAAATAACAAAGAAATCATTCCTCCATGCAGGGCCATATTAGAAGGCCCATATTTATACTTCACATGGTGGTCAGAATTTCAGGTCAGTTTGCACCTGCCACAGAGCAAGTGGTCACTTAGCCTTACACACTGATGTCATCCTAAACAGAGGGTCAGGATATGCTAATGTTGTTGTGCTTTCTTTGTAATTTGGAGGATGCCTGGAAAAGAGATGTTAATTCAGTCTATGTGACAGAGTTGGCGTGACAGAGCTGTCATACAGATCAGGAAGATAGGAAGACATGACAGAGCAGGCATAGATAGGTGTGGACGTGACCTCAGCCATTCTCCTGGTTACCTAGGAAACAGAATGCTAATGCATTTCCCCCTTAGTTTAAGTTTTGGTTTAAAAGCTGTTTGGAGAATAAACACAGGAAAAATTTTCAGGATATGAACTCAAAATCTCCCTCCCGATAAAGCCATGTAAATTGTGTCTTTATTCCCATGCCTCTCTGTTGGTTCAAGAGATATGGTTCAGGCTGGTACTGAACCCCAACACCTCCACAATAATTTTGAAATTGTTGTGCATATTCCTGGCCAGTTTCTGGATTAAGGTCCAGTTCTACCCCCTGTGAATAGCATATTCACATCTGCAACTCACTCATTTTCTTATTCAGCATTTTATCCATAGAAAATTGGTGAGTCAATGTCCTATTTTCATTATGTGCTCAGTCTACACTCAACTGAAGTAGTGCAATACCTTTCAAACCAGTATGGATTGACCTGTATCAGGGCCATGTACACAACTTTTTTTAGTGAAGGTGTTTTCCACCTTAGATCTCTTATACAACTTGGAAAGTGGTTTTTTTTTTTTTTGGTCTGTTTGTTTTCTTTTTCAGAAGACTCAGTGTTTAGCAAGACTGTAAGATAAATATTCTTTTTAAAAGTTATTTTGTATAATTATTTTGTATAATTTTGTCACCTTTTCCATAAACTTATATTCTTAGAAACTTCTTGGATTTGATATATATTTTAATGCCATATCATTTTTTAATTTTTTTTATTGAATAAAATTTCCACCTCCTTCCAGCCTCCCATTTCCCTCCCC
>NW_026068055.1:4264101-4289101 GCF_014885135.2 Alexandromys fortis
TATATGTTTTTCTTTGGGTTTACCTTCTTATTTAGCTTCTCTAGGATCACAAATTATAGGCTCAATGTCCTTTATTTATGGCTAGAAACCAATTATGAGTGAGTACATCCCATGTTCATCTTTTTGAGTCTGGGTTACCTCACTCAAGATAGTGTTTTCTAAGTGTGAAATATATATATATTAGAGTACTACTCAGCAGTAAAAAACAATGACATCTTTAATTTTGCATGTTAATGCCATTTCTTATATTGGAAACTATTACTAACTAAGGAAAAAAGAATTGTTATTCTTCTAAAGTTTTCTTGAAATCTGAAGAGTAGATTCTCTTTCCCTTTTTCTTTTTTCGGAAGCCAGAAAAGAGTAGTTTAAATTACCTCTCTACACTGTTCTTAATGAGCCAATTAATTAATTGTATACTTTATGCTTTCACATTTTCCTAAGTTACAACATGAAAAAAATTTCTGTAACTAATACATACACCTGATTCTGCTGTGGAACAATCTTTGTACACTATAAACATGCATTGCTCTCATTGTTAATAAAAAGCTGATTACATAATATTGGGCAGGAAGAGATTGGGTGAATCAGCCTGACACAAGAAGAATGTCGAGCAGGGTAAGCGCAGAGTCAGAGGAGTTGCCAGACAAACATGGAAGGAGTCAGACACACATCAACAGTGGTAAAAGCCACAGCCTCAGGGAAGTACATAGACTAATAGATATGGGTTAAATTGTAAGAGCTAGTAAGGAATAATCCTGAGCTTCAACTGAGCATTTGTAATTAATATTAAGCCTTGGTGTGGTTATTTTGGAGCAGGCAATCAGGACAGGAAAACCCCACCTGCATTCACTACCTCCTTCTTGGCAAGGTCACTGTGCTGGTCCACTGTTTGAACTCTAGCTGTGGGTACAATCTCACTTTCTGTTAATACATTCTGTTCCTATTAGTTATTGATGTACAAAAGCTACTACAAATTTAATGATTTTAGCAACTCTTATGTTATATTCATGGGAATTTGTCTAGAATAAATTCAATTAGGAAATCGATGAAAACTCTGATCTTCCAGATTTTATTCATGTGTTTGTACCATATGACTGGGTGTCATTATCAGAAAGAGACTACCTAGCAGCTGGATCAGTGATTTCACAGGTTTGACAATCCCCTTGGAATAGTTTGAATCTTTGCTCCTGTGTTATTATCCTTAAAGACAGAACTTAAGAATCAGAAAATATATTGAAACATGAGCTGCTAACAGGAGAACATGGTTCTCTTACAAAGTTCTACCGCCTTACTCTGCTTCACTTTCCACTTCATTTTTTCCCAATGTCTTTATAGTTCAAAGCTATACAGAATAGTAATTAAAATCCAATAAAAACACCCATAATTCTTTATGATTTCTGGTACCATTTATGCATAAGTATGCAAGAATATTTACTAACATAACTGGTGAGGCAGTTTAATTTGGTAGTAAAAAAAGATGCAATACTAAAAATTATTGAACATTTTCTTTCTCCCATTTACATTTTTATTAGTTCTGATATGTTATATGTACTGTGAATAAAACAAAAGTTTTTATTCAAATGATTAAAAATTATTGGCATTCATTTGGAAAACTTCAGAATTAAGGTAATTAAGTGTTGAACACTTTCCAAAGCATTCTCTTCTACCCTCTGGCTGCAGAAGTACAGACTCAAAAGCATTGCAATTAGCACTCAGATCACACTGTACTGCCACATACACACCTATAGCCAGCAAAAGAATGTGTCCTCGTAAAATGTACAGCTTAGTAAGAAATTCCTTGAGTCACTTCATAATTTAATTATATAGTCCATTCACTTTTTAATTTAAAAAGAAAGGCATATATTGAAAAGAAAACATAATATATAATAAAAAGCCATGATTCATTATTTCTGGTTCTGTAGTAAAATGTACCTAATGTTTGAGTACACAAAAGATACTGCAAATATTACTAATAAATGTGTAGATGGTGTAAATATCATCCTTCTGTATTGTTAACTGAAAATCAATTAAGTTAGAATCTGTTACTTTAATATTTAAGCAATTTGTTATTCACAGAGTATGCACCACTGGAAGCTTTTAAATATGTAGAAGACAACATTCTCTCATTTGAAAATGACTGGTTACTAATCAATATTTAAAATACATCTCATTCAAGAAAAAAATAACTTTTTGAACGATTAAGCTTGAAGATATTTGTATTTAGTTTTGTTGACTATTTTAAGCAGTGAGTTCTTGAAATGTACTATGTGAATAAATCGATGGCCAAAGGAAAGTAAAATGGATCCTTAAGATGGGTGCCAAAATCTGCTCTTCAACTGGACATTGGGAGAAGATGAGCAAGGAACTGCAAGGGCTTGGTCCACCCACTGAGACAGTGTGCCTGTTCTAATGGGAGCTCACCAAATCCAGCTGGACCAGGACTGAATCAACATGCGATCAAACCTCTCTGAATGTGGCTGACAATGGGGGCTGACTGGATGAAAGACCACTTAAAGTAAAAACAAGCAAAGACTAAACCTTGTACCTTTTGCATAATGAGTTAACTAGAAAACACTTGTTTTTCTAACTAGCCATTTCACGCAGTAGAAAGAAGACTTGTTTCTACTGCGTGAAATGGCTTTTTGGGACCCTAGTCTATTTGGATGCAAAGCTTCCTAGGCCTGGATGGGCGGGGGGGAGGAAGTGTAAATTTTTGAATGGAAAAATAAATAAATTTAAAACAAAAAAAGATTGGTGCCAAAATCTATATTGTTGTTTCAGTTATCTGTATATCATACAAGGTAACTATTTTACCTAAGACTTACATTTCACTTTTGTCATGTTTTTATCTTAGCACATCATTTTAGTCATTGCTTAGTCTTCATGCATAAAAAAACCAATACTTAGTGCTCCACATAGATACTTTAAATTTCTCTTTGAATTACATTTTTACTGTGGTTTGTTTGAAAGGAATGGGAATAGTTCAATGTAGCCATGTTTGCTTTTATTTTCAAGTTCAGTATACCTTTTTTTATTTACTACAAAGAAACTGAAGTCTTTCAGAATTACTATAAAAGATGCAATTTAAATGTTTAATACACACGTAAATCTAAAACATGGAGTGAAAATTATATAGTTGTACTAATGCCAAGGAAAGAAACCTAGTGCATAAAATTCTCCAAAACTTTTTAACACCTGCAAAGTATAGAATGACTGCTAAACTTTATCCTAAACAATGATTGTCTCCTGGTTCAGTAAAATGGCATTGAAAGAAATTTTGTCCTTTTCATATTTTCTGAAATTATCTGTAAATACTTCAGCTCTTTTGCTAAGGCATTTAATTACTACTAACCTGGAATTTTTTAGAGAACATTAGCACTCCAATAAAATGGCAATGATTTATACATTTATGCATTCATTTTCAATCTCATACAAGTGTACTCCCTACTTCTCCCCAAGCAGTAAAGTGCGTGTCTTGAAACCTTGGTGTATGATGTACAGAGAAGGGTCGGGTTAGTATGTATCAGCATAAAGCTCAAAGCTGAAAGAATCAATGCATTATTTTCTTACAGTTTTATTTAAATAGATATTGCCTTCATACACCACAGGGTATGATCCTGATCATAGACTATAGAAAATCAAGCCTCTAAAATTCCTGAATTTCTTACAACAATTCAGGAAGTGGATTTTATTTTCATCCTTCCACTAGGGGAAGAAAATTTAGTCAGCAAATATGCGTGTCCTCAGATTAACATGCAAAACTGTCACCACCATTGGATGAAGCTTGAGATGTAGTTCAGTTGATAATGCCTAGCATTGAGGAATCTTGACCCATAGTACTGAATAAACCATGCTTATAGAAAACACTCATAATCCAAGTACTCAGTAGGTAGAGATAAGAAAATCAGAAATGCAAGGTCATCCTTCGTTATAAAATGAGTCTGAGGCCCAATTGTTACTTTAAGTCTTGTCTCAAAATTCAAAAGACAAGGCTATGTTCAACTTCTACTTCTATCAGGTTCAGTGTACCTGGCTTTACAGCAGTGGGGCCCCGTTACAGGGGTCAACACCCACTCAACTCATTGAACACGGAGAAGCCTAGTTGGTATCTAAATGAAGCCCTCACCTTTAATTTCTAGTGTCTTTGGATAGGAAGATACTCTGCAGGCTACCAAAGGAGAAATGTAAAAACCAACCGACCCAGCATCAAAATCATTAACCTATAATCTGCCCTCCCTTCAAGGATGCTGGAGCAATGATAGCACCCAGCATGTGGGAGGAAGCCAACCAATGTCTGATTTTACTTAAAACCCACTCCATGAGATTGAACCCAAGGACACTGCTTAGGTGACCAAGATCTGGACTAAGTCCAGAGACTTAGGGTAAAACCAAACATAACTGGTCAAAAAAGGTATAAATAAAATGACTCCTAATGATATTCTATATGGGAACAGATGGAGAGACCCAAAAACAGATATTACATGGACAGGGAGTCCTTGAAACACACAGTTCTAAATGATCTCCATCAAATCCCTGCCCTAAGAGCTCAGAGAACTCTGGAGAACAGAAAGAATATATGACCCAGAGAGGATTGAGGACAGCAAAGAGGGAGGTTCTCTGAGTTAACTGAACAAAGTTCACATGAATTAACATAGATTGAAGGAACAAGCACAGGACCTACACTGGTCTGCACTAGCTCCTCTGTGTATATATTATTGTTATAAGCTTAGTATTATTATGGAATTCTGAGGTTATGGGTCACTGACTCTTGTAAATGCTCTTAGGGTTCCTTTCCTTCTGTTGTGGATTATGTTTTATCTTACCATATTTTTATTTTGTCCTGTTTTATTTATAACTCTTTGAAGCCTACTCTTCACCATTTTTCATTTTTTAAACTTATATTATTCTTCTCTCATTTATTACATCCTGATTGCAGCTTCCCCTCCCTCCACACCTCCCATTCACTCTCTACACCTCCTCTTACCTTGTCCCTAAGATAAATTCCTCCTCCATTTCCCTTCAGAAAATAAATAAATAAAACAATCAGGGATATCAACTAAACATAGCCTAACAAGATACAGTAAGACTGGGCACAAACCCTCATGTTAAGGCTAGACAAGGAAACCCAGTAGGAGAAAAAGGGTCCCAAGCACAGGCAAATGAGTCAGAGACACCCCCGTCTCATTATTGGGAGTTCCACAAGAATACCAAGCTGCACAACCATATGTATAGGTAGGGAACCTAGGTCAGACCCATTCAGGGTTCATGTTTGTCTTGTTGTTTCAGTATCTGTGAGCCCTGATGGGTCCTGCTTAGTTGATTCTGTGGCTCATGTTCTTGTGGTGTTGTTGACATCTCTGGCTCCTACAATCCTCTGTCCCTTTCTTCTTCCGGATTCCACTGGCTAAGCCTGAAGTTTGGCTGTAGGTCTCTGCATCTGCTCCCATCTGTTTATATGGGATGTTGCTCTGATGACAGTTGAGCTAGGCACCATTCTATGAGTACTATACATACAGTATAATATCTTTAGGAGTCATTACATTGTCATGTTTTGCTCTTTCTGGATCTCTGGGCATTTCTGCCTCTAGTATCTGGCCAACCAAGCAAGGTCAGCCATGGGCTCCCTATCCTAGCATGGCCTCAAGTTGGACCAGTCACTGATGGACATTCCCACAAGCTCTGTGCCACCATTGCCCCAAGCAAATATTCAAGACAGAACAGATTGTAGATTGAAGATTTTGTGGCTGGTTTGATGTCTCAGTCACACTTCTAAATGCCTTGCCTGGTTATATAAGATGGCTAGTTCAGCCTCAGTCTTCCCCATTACTAGAATTCTTCAGGGTCTCTCTCATAGGTTTCAAGGAGTTTCCAGCTCTAAGATTCTATATCACTCCCAAATGTCCCTCAGTTCCAATACTATATTCCAGTACTATCTCACTGTGGCCCTCCCACCCCCTGCCTGATCCCTCCTGTTCCCTTCTCCACCTACCTACAGTCCACATGGAAAAATCTAATCTATTTCCCCTCCCTAGTTAAATCCACGTGCCCTCCCCCTTAAAAGATCCTTGTACTTAGCTTCTCTGGGTCTGTGGATTTTAGCACGATGATACTTTACTTAATGTCCATGAATAAGTGAGAATATCCCATGCTTTTCTTTTGGGGTCTGCATTCTCTCACACTGATCTTTTCTAGTTCACTCTATTTGCCTGCAAATTTCATGATGTTATTGTTTTTAAAAGCTGAGTAGTACTTCATTGTGCAAATGTACCACATTTTCCTTATCCATTCTTCTGTTGGGGGACATCTAGGTTGTTTCGTTTCTGTCTATTATGAATAAAACTGCAATGAACATGCTTGAGAAAATGTTTTTGTGGTAGGATGGGATGTCCCTTTTGAATAAATGTCCAAGAGAGGTATAGCTACGTTTTGACGCAGATTGATACCCAATACCACTATATGGATTTCCATAGCGGTTGTACAAGATTATACTCCAACCAGCAGTGGAGTAGTGTTACCCTTACTCCATATCTTCACAGCATTAGCTGTCACTTGTGGTTTTGTTCTCAGCCATTTTGAAAGGTGAGAAATGGAATTTCAAAGTCATTTTAATTTGCAGTTTCCTAATGGCTAAGATGGCTAAGGCATTTCTTTAAGTGTTTCTTGACCATTTGAGATTCCTTTGTTTGCATCTGATTCCATTTTTAAATGGATTATTTGGTTTATTGAGGTTGAAGTCTACTGACTTGAATTTTTTATATATTTTAGGTATTAGCCCTATGTGGCATACAGAGTTGGTCATGTCTTTTCCCGATCTGCTGCCAGTTTGTCTTATTGATAGTGTCCTTTGCCATACAGAAAATTCTCAGTTTCATGAAGTCCTATTTATTGGTTCCTGTTCTTAATACCTGTACCATTGGTTTTATCTTCAGGAAGTTGTCTCCTGCACCAGTGAGTTTAAGGCCTTATGCTAATTTCTTTTCTATCAGATGCAGTATATCTGGTTTTATATTGAGATCTTTTGTCCACTTGGACTTGAGTTTTATGAAAGGTGGTAGATATGGGCCTATTTGCAATCTTCTACAAGCTGACATCCAGTTAGACCAGCACCAGACTATGTTTTCTTTTTTACATTGTGTATTTTCTTTATCAAAAACCAGGTGTTGATAAATGTGTAAATGTGTAGATTTATGTCTGGTCTTTGATTAAATTCCATTGATCAGCTTGTCTCGTTTTTATGCCAATACCATGCAGTTTTCATAGCTCTGCGGTATGGCTTTAAAAATTAATAATAGAATGTTTTGAATAAAACTCTGGGATCTTTGAAAAGGTAGAACAGAAAATATCAGAGAAAACTCATGTTCTAGGCTGAATTGATCAGCAAATAACATACCAATGCATACAGGACGAGGTTGGTCGGAAAATAAATAAGTATGTGATGAGGATAGTGTCTAATAGAAGTGGGGCTTTCTCTTTTACCAGGCTGAGATGGCAGGGGAAAGATTCTGCTAAAATTTAGACAAGATAGGTTAAGTACAGAAAGAATGGTTGCCTCTGAAAAAAAAGGAAAAGATGTCTAGTTTATGGGAAAACTTTTTCTATGACATAATTATAATTATCTACTCACCCTGTCATACTTCTTTTATATTTATACTTTCAGACATCTAAATTACCCATATTATTGTCCAAATATATCTAGTTTTGGAATCCTTAGCCTTTAGCACTTATTTTTGATATTTTCTCCTTTGCTTTTCAAGTTTTTAAAAGTTTTAATGTGGTTTTTACTTTAGATGTTTATAGTTTTCTACCAAATCCCCAGTGTTCAAGTAGAAAGAACAAGGAACAGAAAGAAGAGGAAAGGGGAGGATAGGAGGGTGGAGGAGAAACAGGTAAGGGGAGAAGGAGGATAAAGAAAGGGAGTGGAGAATAAGACTTAGAGCAATACAGGTAAGGAACTGTTACCTGTACATTCCATCCCGAATTGGCTTCCACCCCTATATCCCAAATCCTGTAGTTCTCAAGCTTCAATCATGGCTACTTTCCTCAGGTAATTATGCCTCCAAGAAAGTTCTTAAAGCAAAAATTAAAGACAAATCCCTCTTCAGTTTTAAAATATGTTTCCAAACTTTTGTTTTTAATTTAAAAAACAAAAGGTTTTACTTTTCTCTTGTGAATTATAGCAAAAACAAATAAAATTTTTGTTCTCCTGATATCCTGTCTGTCTTCTTCCAAAATATATACTCAGGAATGCTTAGATGTGAGTATAAAGTTAATCAGCCATTTCTACAGAAAAATCTAAAAGGATGAATATAGAATAATATTTGCTTTGAATTTCTGAAAAATTGGAAAATCCCTGGTAATAAATAGGTTGGGGAAGGAACTGCAATTGAAAAGTAGATTGAATAGCAAAAGCCAACTTTACGATGATAGCTGAGCTATATAAATAAGAGTATGCTTTTCTCAACAACACTTCAATTTCATAACCTGTACATTCTTAGCTAGTGTATAATGGAATAATTCAATCTGAATTCTAAAGATTTAGAACATATAACAAATAATATAGACTTTAATGAGATGGATTTCTATCTTTAATACTCTTCTATGAAATTCCCTGTATGAAGAGAGTCTCTCACAATATTCATTAGTCTGATGTCCTCATTTGATGAGAGGGATATTCTTTTACATCTAAATGTAAAATTTTAATTTAATTTTATTTTATTTATGTGCATTTGTGTGTATCTGTGAGTGTGTATCAGATAGATGAGTATACCCCAGGAGGCCAGAAGAGGGTGTTTAGACCTTCTGGAGCTGGATTTTCAGGCAATTGTGAACAGCCCAAAATGTGGGTATTGGGAGCTGGTCCTGACACTTTTCCAAAAACAGTAAGCATTTTTAACTACTAAGCCATCTCTCCATCTATTCACATCTTTAATTTTGATATTTTAATTACATTAAATGAACTGATTCTTTTAATTGCATTTAAAAAACAGATTCTTTCAATACTTTCAAGATATATGAGATTAACTAGACAAAGTCAGTGAAAAAATCTAGAAAACTATCAAAGACAGAAAATTGTTATATTTTTAATCTGTAGATTTTTTTCTTAATGATAATTAGGAAATCAGTTTATTCCCATTTAAGTGATGATGGGGCCTTCTGGAGAGGACAGGAACACACATACACACACACACACACACACACACAAACACACAAAGTAGAAGAAAAATTTAAATCAAAAGCGGAGAAATTCATGATTGGAGACCCAATAGACAAGGAAAGCAAAGCTGAGAATGTCTTGATACAATAACTATATTTTAAAAGTTTCTTTCCAAAGGCTTAATACAAAACCAAATGATACAAACAGAGTATAGTATAAAGAAAACAGGACTACCTTAGCACATGATCTCAGGATAGGAAAAAAGTGGAAGAGCAGCTTATGAAAGAGGTAGTGTTCAATGATGTATTCTTGGGCGTTCTGTGCTTCCCTGGCACAATGATAGGTGTGAAAGCTCACTTAGTTAAAAGCTAACTGTCTGTCTCTGATTGAACTGCTTAGAACATGTTTATTGCTTTAGTTTTTCTTAAAACATTTACCCTGTAGCCCAATATGGCATGGAGCTTACTATGTAGCCCAGGCTGGCCACAAACAATAGTCTTCTTGTATCTGTCTCCAAAATGCTAAGATTCGAAACATAAATCACTTCACCTGGCTGTTCCTTATCTTCTAAATGAATAGGTCTTAGAGAACACACATTTATAAAGTAGCCATAATGCACAAACAAGAACCAGAAGGAAGGAGGATCAAGAGACGATACTGACTCTTTGGATGTGTGCTACACCTGTTAGTAAGGGTTGGCACTGTGGTCTACATAATCGATCCCAAAGTAACTGCATCTAAAACAGAAAGGCAAAGCCTCCTCCCATTAAATACCTGCTGTTGTAGCAGCACTGTTAAGAAAAAGTCACTTTGTTGAGACAGAGTGACCCTCAAATAAATGACTATAGAGTGATGGGTTTCCAGACAAAACATTGTTCTATGGGGGATTTGAAAACATTGGAAGGCGTATTCAGTTGGCATGAGCTGTTAGTGAGGGCAAGTGGGGTTTGATAAGTATTATTACTGGCATCTAGTAAATAGATTCTGGGAATTGAGCTAAATATTCAATAACATAGAGAACATTTTCCTCTGCAAACAATTATCAAGCCCATAGTATTGATAGTTCAGTGTGAACAAACCTGACTTTATAACCTCATTTATATGATATTAACTAAGGTTCTTCTCCCCTGAGAGAAGTCAGACACCAGAACTATGGCACTCAGAGGCAATTAATACATAATTCAAAATTATGCTGTTAAAAATAGAACATGGCTTGGATAATTCACATTATATGTGCATATCAAATTATTATACAAAAATCCATAAAGATATACAATTAAAATTATAACTAAAGTATAGGTAATTTACTGGTCTGTCTTAATTATGTCTCTGCTCAGTAGGTATGTACAATGGTAAAACTCACCATTTTTTATTCCATGTAAGTTAGACTTCATTTAAACTGATCTTATGAACAAAGCTCACACACTCAGGGTAGTATTTGATTAAATTCAAATGAACATCTTATTAAGTCACTGTTTACAGTAAATATTCTTTGAGTGTGTTTGTGCCGGATAGTTAGGATATTAGTAACCAAAGATGAGAAGCTCCCTTCCTTCCAAGAGTTTGTATTCTAGTTACACAGGAGGCTTTTATAATTGTGTATGCATGACTTAATTAATAAACTGGTTCTTCTGTACCACATGCTGACCTGAAACATGCTGTAGCACAGAGTGACTTGAACTTCTGTGTCCACCCAGCTAGAGCCGAGCTCTCTGGAGTGCACCACCATGCCTTAGGCCTGCACTGCTGATGGTTGAAATCAGTGTTTTGAGTTAGCACTCTCTACCAACTGAAACACAACCTCTAGCCCTTATATTTCTGTTTTAGATCCATAGGACATGTTTGAATAGGAGCCCTGCTGGACAAAGAAAACATTAATAAAAGTGGCATATGTGAAAAGACACAAATAATGGGTTGTCATGGAAATACCACCTAGTAGAAAATTTTAAATTAGAAAGTATTCTCATTAATACTTCTGTAAAATATTACCAATAAAGAAAAAAAAATAGTATTGTTCTCATTGCAGCCCAGGAAGCCCTTCTGTCAGCACTTCAGGAAGCATACCGAGCAGACAAAGGAACCACGGTAAATTTGGACTTGAGGTCTGGTCGTCCTCATCTGAGGCTAGATAGCAGGGGACTTGCAGTGTGCAACCTCTGCCAAATGCACAGAAGCCAGAAAACCAACCAGAAAAATGAAGAAGCTTTACAACCTTTGTATTTACAACCTTTGAGGCCTCCCAGTTTGCATTGTGTCACTCTAGAAAGAAAATATACCATTGTGTTTCAGGATATGGTGCGTTCAGCCAACACTTTTTGGATTTGATTTCAGATATACAGAAATCCCCTTTTCCTGAGACTCCATGCTTAATAGTGCTAGCATTATATAGGTTTGGGCTAATGAAATCTGGACATAAGCAGTGTGTGCTATCTATAGACCTGCTCCGAACTCTTCTGCTTAGCCTCAATTTTCTCATGCCTAGCACAGTGGTGCTATCCAGAGGACTGAATAGAAAATTCTAGGGAAGTAGAGTGTTTTCTGAGAATATGATTCAGACTGTGACATCATCATAAATGCAAACTCTGAGAGTTTAATTCTAAGCTACTAAATTCGGAGGTCCTTTGTTCCATCAGCTAAGCTATAATTATCTTGCCTCACCCAGGTCCATAAAGCAAAAAGAAAATTTGATAAATAAAGCTGGTACAATTTTTATGACAGGAAAATATGTGATTTATTATTTTATTTGCATGCTAATACGGCTCTAGGAAATATCTAAAGTACAAAGCAAAGACTATAAAACAAGAAAAACACATTTAAAATTCATGATAAAAGTAAAGCAAAGATAAACAGATTAAAAAAGAAGATAGAGTCAAGAGAAAAGTACACAAAATATATCCATCTCCCACTGATGGGTCACATGCTTGGCTGTATGCTTTCTAGGAAGCATCTAAACAGGGAAACATGGCAGAGTTTGTTATTCACAGGACCCATAAGGCAAAAGTAAATCAGACACTCAGGCAAAGCCCGTTTGTCTTACTATGAAAGCCAGAGAGATATATTTCCTATGGGTCTTTATAAAAATGACACCATGAAATATATTAAAGCACATCCTTAAAAGAAAAAAATACAATAAGCACAACAATGAGTTTTATAAATCTGTCATTTATAAAAATCCCTTAGTACAAGGTGGTAGGAATTTGGCTGAGTACAATTCAGGGAAAATGATACAGCTTAAAGTGTTGTTCAAAGAAGTATGTAAAAGAACTGGTAATTAAACCTAATCCGATTTGTGTAATAATTTTGTGATTAGTTGGCATATTTAAAACATCTCTAGTGAATGCAGTAAAAATTTACTCCAAGGGCATAAATGTTTCCTTCAAGCAAATCCTATTTTCCCTACTCTTATAATTACAAACTGAAAAAACAAAGTACAAAAGCCATTCTCATATAAATGGGTATATTTTATATCTCATAGCAGAATGGCTCCATTTGGGTTCTTGATATTGTCTACTCAATACAAATATTGTATCCATTTAATTAAGGTAAAAATTCCAGAAATTTATTTGCAGAAGTGTTTACTTTCATCATTTGAAAGCAAAAATTTGGCTAATCTCTCAAATTCATCCCCTCTCATCTCTAATGTATGCATTAATTCAATCCCAGGGAATTCTGAAAATACAGGCAGTACCGACCCATATGTGTTGTTTTTCTGGTACATGTATGTACCTAAGAAAAACTTTAATGTGTAAATTGACATATATCTTAGTTTCTTTTGCTTTCATGAACTACTTTGAAAAAAATTGCTTTTAACTCTATGGTCTCTGCATCTGCTCCAGCCTTGAGATCCTGCCCTGGCTTCAGTTGGTTCTATTGTGGGACTGTAAGCAAAACAAAAACTTTCGTCCCCAAGGTCATGGTGTTTTATCACAGCAATAGAAACTCTAACTAACACAGTCATTGTGTTTTACATGTAAATAATGCAACCAGATAAATAATTAAGAAGTACTTCTACATTTTCTGACTAGATAAAAAATAAATGTGGAAGACATCAAACTTTACAATGCTCTTCATCCGTGTTTGCTCTTATGGTTTCCCTCTTTCCTTCTATAGAAAGTGTCAGGAGTCGATTATTTATAGACTACCTAATTTTTGAATGTTGTCTCTATCTTCTTAGATACAGCTTAGGCAGGAAAGAGACACACACTAACCAGTGAGGCTTTCATGTGGTGTGAGAAGACATCATATGAAAATGTCCTTCTGTCTCTTTGAGTCTTTGATTTAAAACTTAAGCTAGAGACCCATCTCAATGAGTAACATGGAGACTTAGAAATCTATGTGTAATGTAAAAGGCACAAAAAGGAAAACACAAAACTCAAGAAAATAAATAGATATTTAGGAAATTATTGAAAGAGTAACTACAATAAGCATTAATATAATCATGGAAATAAAAGAGAAACAGAGTGGAGAATTAATCATAGGAACACAAAGAGGGCAGGGACATAGGAATCAAGATGGAGGCATCAAAGGCACTGTATTATGTTGATCAGTAAGTGATATCCATGGGAGACAGACAGATAGAAAGGAAAGAATGAAGGGAGGGATGGAGAAACTGAGAAACAGAGGGAAAAAAAGCAGGCAGGCAGGCAGACAAAAGAAGAGACAGGAAAATATAGTGAGGTGAGGTAAAAGATGGGGTCAAAAGTGACAGAAGAATGAATGGAAGAGAGGGATGAACTCCACCACAGTCATTTAACTGGAGAATGTGTGGGTTATGAGGCAGAAATTGCAGAAATCAAGCACATTTGAATTCAAGTCATAGACAAAATTCTGAAACCATGCTAGATATAATGCCTGAATGAGCCTGCTTAAGATATTGAATTCTGTGCCCTCACTGTGAAAGAAGGTACATAAAAGTTTAAACTTGGAATAAATAAAAAGGTGCTTGTATGTGAATTTAAAGTGGTGGTATTTATAAAGAAGACATGATTTCTCAACTTTAGATCTGCATCTGTATTTTCGTGTCTATGTGCATGTGTGTTCACTGCAAAGCAAGTGAATCCTAGCCTCAGTAAACACACATGATGCCCAGACCTTCATCTCTATGAGTACTTCCTACTTAAAGAAAGAAGGGTTCATCTGTAAAATACTGCTTGGTTCCCAGGACTGGAATAATATAGTTTTTTTTTTATTTTTATTTATTAATAAAGATTTCTGTCTCCTCCCCACCGCCGCCTCCCATCTCCCTCCCCCTCCCCCAATCAAGTCCCCCTCCCTCGTCAGCCCAAAGAGCAATCAGGGTTCCCTGCCCTGTGGGAAGTCCAAGGAACACCCACCTCCATCCAGGTCTAGTAAGGTGAGCATCCAAACTGCCTAGGCTCCCACAAAGCCAATAGGTGCAGTGGGATCAAAAACCCATTGCCATTGTTCTTGAGTTCTCAGTAGTCCTCATTGTCTGCTATGTTCAGCAAGACCAGTTTTATCTCAGGCTTTTTCAGACCCAGGCCAGCTGGCCTTGGTGAGTTCCCGATAGAACATCCCCATTGCCTCAGTGTGTGGGTGCACCCCTCGCGGTCCTGAGTTCCTTGCTCGTGCTCTCTCTCCTTCTGCTCCTGATTTGGACCTTGAGATTTCAGTCCAGCGCTCCAATGTGGGTCTCTGTCTCTGTCTCCTTTCATCGCATGATGAAGGTTAATATTCAAGAGGATGCCTATATGTTTTTCTTTGGGTTCTCCTTCTTATTTAGCTTCACTAAGAACCCGAATTATAGGCTCAATGTCCTTTGTTTATGGCTAGAAACCAAATATGAGTGAGTACATCCCCTAGTCCTCTTTTTGGGTCTGGCTTACCTCACTCAGGATAGTGTTTTCTATTTCCATCCATTTGCCTGCAAACTTCAAGAAGTCCTTGTTTTGTACTGCTGAGTAGTACTCTAATATGTATATATTCCATACTTTCTTCATCCATTCTTCCATTGAAGGGCATCTAGGTTGTTTCCAGCTTCTGGCTATTACAAACAATGCTGCTATGAACATAGTAGAGCATATACTTTTGTTGTATGATAAGGCCTCTCTTGGGTATATTCCCAAGAGTGGTATTGCTGGGTCCATGGGTAGGTTGATCCCGAATTTCCTGAGAAACCTCCACACTGCTTTCTAGAGTGGTTGCACAAGTTTGCATTCCCACCAGCAATGGATGAGTGTACCCCTTTCTTCACAACCTCTCCAGCAAAGGCTATCATTGGAGTTTTTGATTTTAGCATTCTGACAGGTGTAAGATGGTATCTTAAAGTTGTCTTGATTTGCATTTCCCTGATCGCTAAGGAAGTTGAGCATGACCTTAGGTGTCTTTTGGCCATTTGAACTTCTTCTGTTGAGAGATCTCTGTTCTGCTCAGTGCCCCATTTTATAATTGGGTTGATTAGCCTTTTACGGTCTAGTTTCTCGAGTTCTTTATATATTTTGGAGATCAGACCTTTGTCAGTTGCGGGGTTGGTGAAGATCTTCTCCCAGTCAGTGTGTTGCCTTTCTGTCTTAGCAACAGTGTCCTTTGCTTTACAGAAGCTTCTCAGTCTCAGGAGGTCCCATTTATTCAATGAGGCCCTTACTGTCTGTGCTGCTGGGGTTATACGTAGGAAGTGGTCTCCTGTGCCCACGTGTTATAGAGTACTTCCCACTTTCTCTTCAATCAGGTTCAGTGTGTTTGGACTGATATTGAGGTCTTTCACCCACTTGGACTTGAGTTTTGTGCAAGGTGATAGATATGGGTCTATTTTCATTCTTCTACAGTTTGACATCCAGTTTTGCCAGCACAATTTGTTGAAGATGCTCTCTTTTTTCCATTGTATACTTTTAGCTCCTTTATCGAAAATGAGGTGTTCATAGGTTTGTGGGTTAAAGTCAGGGTCTTCTATTCGATTCCATTGGTCGACTTCTCTGTTTTTATGCCAATACCAAGCTGTTTTCAATACTGTAGCTCTGGAATAGAGTTTGAAGTCAGGGATGGTAATGCCTCCAGACGTTCCTTTATTGTATAAGATTGTTTTGGCTATCCTGGGTTTTTTGTTTTTCCATATAAAGTTGATTATTGTCTTCTCCAGATCTGTGAAAAATTTTGATGGGATTTGATGAGGTTAGGAGCATTTCTTGTTAAGATAAGGAAACACTAAGAAACACAAAATGATGAGAGCATGTGTTACACAGGTGCCAGTTAGAAGTGGCTGCCATTGACCTAATGCAAAAAGATGAAACACTATACTATTTCAGGGAAGTCAAAAATTATAAACCTTTTTTATGTATTTATTTATTTATTCATTTATTTATTTATTTAATTTTGGTTTTTCGAAACTGGTTTCTCTGTGTAAACATTCTTGGCTATCCTAAAAGTTCGAGAACTCACTCTGTAGACCAGGCTGGCCTCAAACTCACTATGATCCACTTGCTTTTGTCTCTTGAATGCTGGGATTAAAAGCATGTGCAACCACTGCCCAGTACAAATCATTTTTAAAAGTAGCCATTAAACTACACCAAGATCAAGTAGAAAAATCAAAGACAACAGGAGAAGAAATTCTTTCATTTCTAGTTGATTGCTAAGGGGAAGCCAGTAAATTGGAGGAAGTGTTGGAGATGGAAACTCATTTTACAATGATTATGGCAAGAGTTAATCAAGAATCGTCAATGTAGGAGAAATTTTCTCTGAGGAATGGGATAGTGCCACGATTTTAAGATGATTTCTCTGCACTAGAGAAGGAAAGTAAGAAGTCTTGCAGTGGGGTATGGGATAGCCAAATGACTTAGTTAGAAGAAGAACAGAACTCTAGGGAATAAAATGAGTAAGTCAGTTTGGCAGGTTTCAACTGGCTTCTAGGAGTACCCCTTTTCTCCCAAAACACAAGAGGGCAGGCATTGTCAACCTTTCACACATTTATGCATATGGAATGACTGTATTGTGGGCAAAGATGGCTTCTAATGAGCCTCCATTTATTCCAGGAAGGAGATCATGTTGGACTGCACCTACACAAGAAGCTAGATGTGAAGAAATAAAAAAAACAACAAGCAAACAAAACACTTCGGTTACATCTTAGTTGTTAAGATAAGGGTTTCCCCAGCATAGATTGAGGTCCATGTTAAATTACCAGCTGTTCACATTATTGGATATATTTATTGACTTGAAGAGGTATGGTAGAAACAATTTGGGTGATACAGTTGTTGTCAGTGATTATGTACCCTTGCTATGTGACCTGCTCTCACATGGTTCAGCTCTACAGCTGGCTCCTGAAGCTGGAAAATTACCACCAGCTTCAATTAGTTCCAACTGATCTGAAAGATCTACTCAATCCTCTCTCTCTCTCTTTCTCTCTTTCTCTCTCTCTCTCTCTCTCTCTCTCTCTCTCTCTCACACACACACAAAGCAGGGGGAAATTAATACATAGCAAATATGAACTAACTTTTATACCTTTCTCTTAGACTATGAGTTCCTTATCCCACATGTAACTCTCTTGGACCACTGGGAGCAATAAGTTTGAAATCATAATTTTGATTTTAGCCTTATTTCTGCTATGTAGTATCTGATGAGTACAAAGTCAAGGTAATTGAATTATTCAGTATCAATTGTTTGCCTCATATATTAAATACAAGTGACCTTAGTGACCTATGCTATAAAGGATTACTTTGAGGACAAAATGATAACCATGTAAAGCCGATGTTAATACTGGGATAATGTTACCTTTTATTAAAGCATGTAAAGACTATAAATAGAAACAATCCTACAATAACTCACTGAAAATATCTAATTTGAACGAAGGAATGCCTTTTCTAAAAACCTTGGACCACTTTCTACTGAATGCATCATTTCTTATCAACTTCCTTCTGCTACATAAGGTTAAGAGCCCACTTTGAGGTCGAATACAAAGCTAATTTAAAAATCAGTTTTTCTTCTAAAGTGTCACATGGTATAGTAATGAGATAAGACATGATACATGTCCTTACTGTCATGGAGTCTTATAAATTTAATTTTGTGTGAGGTGAGTAGCAGCCGACTTTGGCTATTTTGGGTGGTAGAAAATCTTCTGTGGAAATATCTGAAGATATGAGGTGCAATTTGAAGAGTATAACAGGGGTTAAAGAAAAGAACAGAGGAGACTTCCAACCAGAAAGAACCTGGGAAGTCAAATTTGATGGTTAGAGACTCCTGTTTCTTTCTTCTCAGGCATTTGCCTCCCAGTGGCACCCGTCATCCATTCAGAAACTTCGCAACATATTTGCAAATCTTAATGAACACAGCCTGTCATGTTTTCTCCTTTTAATAATACCAGGTTTTCCTTTTACATATCTGAAATTACAAGCAGGTGTCACAGAATCCTGATTTTCATATCACAGTGTCAGGTTATATAAATTCAAAACCAAAAGAAATGTGTTAATTTGAATTTTTCAATGTAAGTTGGAAAGTTTCTTCACTAAACCGTTCATTTTTAAATGAAGTTGAACCTACTTCTTAAAAATGTAACCTAATAAATACTGTTGAGAGAAATAACATTGTATTTTAATTTTTACTTTCACTGTTCTGTATAATGTATTTTAGCCTCTAAAGAATTCTGTGGGTCTAAAGAAAAAGTTCACTACACTCTTCACTGATCAGTAAGAAATTAGGAAGAATCTGTGGTTAGACATTTTATCATATTTTCATACTTTATTCACTTTATATACCTTTTCTAATGCTTAAAATAGTTGAATTTTATTTTTAAAATTTGACTTTGGAGTGAATCTCCTGTCTCTAAGGTTGATTCTTTATTTTATACTAATCAATTCATGAAATGCCACATTTCTCTTACAATGAACTTTAGAGTAAAAATATACCATATCCATTCCAAAGTTTTTCCAAGGAAATGGCATTTTCTGGCCAGTTACTGTGATAGGAATACAAAATGCTAAACTTCCTCTAAAAGAAACAGTGCATCAACCCTGCCGCAGGGTTCCACATGCTTCACCAACCACGCCAGAGCTTGGTTGCTCGAGTCATCGATGTGTGCTGTTCTCTGTTTCTGGGCGTGAAAGGCTTTCGTGGGGAATTTTTGTTTGGCATGCTTTCTGAATGTGTGAGTGGGTAAAAGAGTGGGGAGCATCACCTAGGGCCCTGTGCTCATGCCCCTGAGTGTGTGGGGGTGAAGGAACATCAGTGGGTTGGGCAGAAAGACCTTCCATCTTCTTTTCACCATTTGTCTCTTGACTTTCTCCATTTCTCCATTCAGACTCATCTTCTTCCTCTCTGATCCCCACTTCATGGACCTCCTGTGTTTTCTCCATATTATTAGCTTGAACTTCTCAGCTCTCAAAGGGTCAGGACTGATTCCTTATAAGGGGATGGACTAAGAAAGCATTTCTGAATGGATCTGCAAGCTCCAGAAATACCTGACTATCAGTCTATTGGATTCTGCTGGTTGAGCTCATAATAAAGGCTAAGAAAAGGTTCACTATGCTCTTCACTGATCAGTAAGAAATTAGGAAGAATCTGTGGTTAGACATTTTATCATATTTTCATATTGTTGGTTAAGGAATGGAATGCAGCCAGATCTATTTTAGCTTTTTCTCTTCCCTTTATAGTGGAATTTAAAAGAGACTAATTAAGCATAAACTCCATTCTCAAAGTATGTTATTAGGTACTTTACTAATTGATAGTCTCTAATTAGTAATGAAAAAGAACAATCCAAAATCAATGTAAAAAATAAATTTGTGATTAGTTTGTTTGTTTGGGTGGGTGGGTGGTATGTGTGTTTGTGGTGATATTTATTTAAATAAAAACAGACTTACAAGCATGGGTATAATGGTAAAAGTAAAAATGCTGAGAATCCCTGAGTGGCTGCAGTGGGCAGTGAATCATGAGACCATACTGCAGGTCCCTGAGCAGAAGCAGGCAGTGGATCCCAAGAGCAACCAGTCCCACGAAGGGATGGCACAGATCCCTGAGTGGCTGCAGCAGACTACAAAGAGAGATAGGCAGATGGGCACACTAGGAGACCATGCTGCAGGTCTCCAAAGGCGACTGGTCCCAGGCAGGGAGCCATGTGGCAGGCGAGAGACAGAGACATGGATAGGCACATTATGCAGAGTGAAATTGGATATTTACTTAGTGGGATATGGAGGGTAAAGGGGAGAAGGGAAGAAAGGGAGAGAGAGAGAGAGAGAGAGAGAGAGAGAGAGAGAGAGAGAGAGAGAGAAGGGGGAAGGGGAGAAGTTGGGAGAGACAAAAGCTGCCTCTTTGAGAGGGAGATGGAAAAGGAAAGAACTCAGGCTGGAAGCTGAAGATCATCTTGCCTCAGCAGATAAGGAGGAAGCGAGTGTGACTTGCCTCTCAAAGGGACAGGACAGATCTTTACAATGGGGATATGGCATAGTGAGTAATAATACCTGCCCAACCTCACAGACCTGAGTTCAGATCCTCAGAATTCAAATAAAAGTTGGAAACAGAAGCATGAATGTCAGTAATTCCATTGCGCAGTATGGAAAAATGGAAACAGAAAAATCTAAAGAAGCTCAAAGGACAATTGGCCTGACTTACATAGGAGAGAAGAAATACTTTCTGAAAACAAGGTCTAAATGCAAGAACTGATCCCAAAGGTTTTCCTCTGACATGTACATGTGTGCTGTGGCTGCTGTGGCACTTCTATGCCACACATACACAGAGGCAATATTACACACATACAGATAAGCACATACACACACACACACACACACACACACACACACACACACATGAAAAGAAGGAAGGAAAAAGAAAGAGAGTGAAAAGAATGGCATTTTTTTTTTTACCAAGTGCTTTGATACAATTGTAATGTGGGTACTCTAAGGGCAATAGTAGCCATGAACAGAAGGTCAAAAATTGTTTCAACATTATGTGATCTTGGCCACTTTTATTGACACTCAAATTTCCCTCAATTCACTGAGAGCATCAGAAAGCTAGAGCATGCATTTCTGAACATGTCTAGTGCTCTCCAATGTCAAAGCTGCTGAAAGTCAGCCAAACAGCAAAGGTTTATGTACCATTGTAGGAACATCCCAGCTTAAGAGCTGGAGAATCATCACTGCAGTACAGTGGAAAGAGATTGGCATTAAGCTAGGACAAACATTTTATTTTTTTATTCATTTATTAAAGATTTCTGTCTCTTCCCCACCACCGCCTCCCATCTCCCTCCCCCTCCCCCAATCAAGTCCCCCTCCCTCGTCAGCCCAAAGAGCCATCAGGGTTCCCTGCCCTGTGGGAAGTCCAAGGACCACCCACCTCCATCCAGGTCTAGTAAGGTGAGCATCCAAACTGCCTAGGCTCCCACAAAGCCAATAGGTGCAGTGGGATCAAAAACCCATTGCCATTGTTCTTGAGTTCTCAGTAGTCCTCATTGTCTGCTATGTTCAGTGAGAACGGTTTTATCCCGGGCTTTTTTCAGACCTAGGCCAGCTGGCCTTGGTGAGTTCCCGATAGAACATCCCCATTGTCTCAGTGTGTGGGTGCACCCCTCGCGGTCCTAAGTTCCTTGCTCGTGCTCTCTCTCCTTCTGCTCCTGATTTGGACCTTGAGATTTCAGTCCAGCGCTCCAATGTGGGTCTCTGTCTCTGTCTCCTTTCATTGCCTGATGAAGGTTAATATTCAGGAGGATGACTATATGTTTTTCTTTGGGTTCTCCTTCTTATTTAGCTTCTCTAAGATCACGAATTATAGGCTCAATGCCCTTTATTTATGGCTAGAAACCAAATATGAGTGAGTACATCCCATGTTCCTCTTTTTGGGTCTGGCTTACCTCACTCAGGATAGTGTTTTCTATTTCCATCCATTTGCCTGCAAACTTCAAGAAGTCCTTGTTTTATTACTGCTGAGTAGTACTCTAATATGTATATATTCCATACTTTCTTCATCCATTCTTCAATTGAAGGGCATCTAGGTTGTTTCCAGGTTTTGGCTATTACAAACAGTGCTTCTGTGAACATAGTAGAGCATATACTTTTGTTGTATGATAAGGCCTCTCTTGGGTATATTCCCAAGAGTGGTATTGCTGGGTCCAGGGGTAGGTTGATCCAGAATTTCCTAAAAAACCTTCACACTTCTTTCCAAAGTGGTTGCATGAGTTTGCATTCCCACCAGCAATGGATGAGTGTACCCCTTTCTCCACAACCTCTCCAGCAAAGGCTATCATTGGTGCTTTTTATTTTCACCATTCTGACAGGTGTAAGATGGTATCTTAAAGTTGTAGGACAAACATTTTAAATTATACAACCAAGCTGCCATCCAGACTTATGATGAGA
Source organism: Alexandromys fortis (assembly GCF_014885135.2). NCBI lineage: Eukaryota > Metazoa > Chordata > Mammalia > Rodentia > Cricetidae > Alexandromys > Alexandromys fortis. The sequence goes on from NW_026068055.1 coordinate 4,286,542, forward strand.
AAGAATGTCCTAATGGAAGCTTGTAAAAAGCTAATTTCTTTAAATAAAGAAAAATTTAGGGTAGATTGTGTGGGAGGTCCTTCTCTCTATGTTTGCTTTTATTGGTTAATGAATAAAGAACTGGCTTCGCCTATAGCATGGGAGGAGGAAGGTGTAATTAGAGAGACACTATGGAGATGCCACCAAAGATAGATGTGCTGAAACTTTGCTGGTAGGCCATGATCTTGTGGTAATATACAGATTAATAGAAAAGGGTTGAATTAATATAAGAGTTAGCCGATGAGAACCTAGAGCTAATGGGCCAAGCACTGGATTTAATTAATATAGTATCTGTGTGGTTATTTCGGTTCTGGGCAGCCAGAATGAACAAGCAGCTAACCCCAACACGTAGGTGATTAATTTATAGACTTAATAACCATCTCCCTTAATCTTAATTGCTTGCAAGAAACACTATATAATTATAGATTATAAATTTATAACTAAACATTTTCGGAAAGGTTCTACTGGGCAACTCTACATAGCGCTGAATGCTGTCAGGTAGTGATATCAAGCTCATGGTGGAACTGGGCTCTAGGGACATGATGATGTCATTCACATGCTTAGTTCTCAAATACTCTCCTCTTTGGTGAAATCTAGGGAACTTTCTCAGAGGCCTTTGAGTAGAGGAAACTTCTCTCCTGAGAGCTCATTGTTCCAAAAGGCAAGAAAGACAGCTGTGAGTGCTCAGACCTAAATGGAACATCTATACCAACTTCTCCCCCAAGCCTCAGGGAACACTAAGGAAGAAGGGTTGAAAAGAATGTAAGAGTGAGAGGGTGAGGAGGAGTGCTTTGAAATGCCATCTTCTGGACGTAACATGCTCATTGCACCTACATATTCACAGCAGATATGGTTGTTTTCACAAGACCTGAAAAAGATTAAACTTGTCAAAATTATAGCATGAGAGATTCTAATTGAGGAGAAATTGGCAATTGCTGGCTACTAGGGGAAGAAGAGTCAATTTGCCTTAAGCATGTGGCCATGGATAGGTTTTCCCTTCTCACATGCATTATTATAAACCTATTATCCTGTCCATATGGGCAACATGAAATGTACTTGGTGGGAGTACCTGAAGTTGGGAAGAGAACATGTTGGTGGAAGTCCAAACAGAATAGTATGGAAGATATAGTGAATATATATCATCAAAATACATCAATTCATGTATAGAATGCTTACAGAATAAATAAAAATATTCTTACAGATCTTTTAATGTAAAAAAAGTACAGGGTGAAACTCTTTTTTATTTTATTTTTATTTTTATTTATTTATTTATTAAAGATTTCTGCCTCCTCCCTGCCACCACCTCCCATTTCCCTCCCCCTCCCCCAATAAACTTTCCTTCCCTCATCAGCCCGAAGAGCAGTCAGGGTTCCCTGCCCTGTGGGAAGTCCAAGGACCTCCCACCTCCTTCCAGGTCTAGTAAGGTGAGCATCCAAACAGCCTAGGCTCCCACAAAGCCAGTATGTGCAGTAGGATAAAACTGGACTCGCTGAACATAGTGGACAATGAGGACTGCTGAGAAGTCAAGAAAAATGGCAGAGTGAAACTCTTAATTATGAAGAGGGGTCTGAAGAGAAGGTCTAATAGTTAAGAGTACTTGTTGCTCTTGAAGAAGTCAAATCTCAGGGAATCCAATACCATCTTCTAACCTTCATGAGGATCAGACTACCTACATGATGCACATACTTACACATAGGCACACATTAATATATGAAATAAATAATTATTAAGTTGAAAAGTAGAGATCTTATTACCTCACAAATGTTGTTGGAACACATTGAGTGGCTAAGTGTAAAGGATTTCTTGAAGGCAAAGCCAGCCTGAGCTACACAGTGATTTTAAAACTGGCATAGACTATACAATAAGACACTGTCCCAAAAAATATTTTAAAAATTAAGGTCACATACCTTTTAAATGAAGAAGATACCAATTGTAGTAGCTGCCTATTGTTACCATTTGTAGAAATGAAACACAGGAACCTCTGAAGAAGAAAGCATTTTTTCTCTTTGAAAGTCTGTAAAATAAAAAATAAATAAATAAAAATCAAGCTAATATTATATATATATAGCTTTCAAAAAATTTAGGACTCTTTTGAGTCGCTTACTGTTGTAAAAACTATCCATTTGTGGCATTATAAACTCTACAGTATATGAATAACATGACATTCAGGTGAAAACAAGCCTTTACAATCTAATTTAGTCTAATCTGCCCAGGCTTCTTTATCACTAGCTTCTTCCAAATGGTCTCTACTCACAGTTATTATGCACACACCTATAATGAATCTATTGTGTTTATTATTCACTGTGGGAATAGATATATATGCCATGAAAAATAGTGCTTCCCCATAGCTCTCAATAAAATGTTAGAAAGTGTTTGGAAGATTTAAGCTTTCTCTTAGGAATTCTATTGCTGTCAAAGAAGCACCATGACCACAGAAACTCTTATAAAGGAAAACATTTAGTTTGGGTGGTTTACTTACAGTTTGGAGCGTCAATCCATTATCATCATGGTGGGACATGGT